>NC_046296.1:30050294-30285294 GCF_004115265.2 Rhinolophus ferrumequinum | reverse complement strand
AAGCATATATATACATATATTATATATAATATATATACATATATACATATATACATGTGTGTGTATATATATAATGTGTATACACACACACACACACACATATATATACATATATACTTTATATGAGGTAACTATACTGTTCCAGTCTTTATTGCCCACACAAATCACCAAGAGATCTTATAAAATACAGATTTTGACTCAGTTGATGTTGGCTAGGTCCTAAAAGTGCACTTTTACTAAGTTCCCAGGAATGTCAATGCTGTTAGTCTAGGGACCACACTTCAAGTAGTAATGCTTTATACATTACTGAACTTTGCTAGTAGAAGGAAGTTCCATTACTAGAAGTTGTAACTAGAAGGTACTTTGGAGATCTTAAGCACTTCAAAAGATGAACATCTTCCATGTAGGGCAGATTCTTCTTCTTTTTAAAGATCTCTAAGGATATACCCAACCAATTAATTTGTATCTCATTTTAAAGTTTATTCACTCTGGCCCTCAAGGAGCACATATTCTGGTAAAGGTGCAAATATATAGACACATGAACCATTTAAAACTAATACAAGACAATAGATGATCAAAGGCTAGCTGCCATCCTTGGACTTTGATTCAAATATATCTTTATGTTGTTTGTTAAACTTTAACTGTTCTGTTCACATCATTGTTTATATAATCATATGCTACACCAAATTATCTTTTGTATCATAAAAATATAAGTTAAGAAATATCATGGTTTACATAAGAAGTCTGATAGAAATTCAGAGAAAGGGAAAAATCTAGCAGTCACTTGGCATTATCCTAAAAGGTTTCTTCTAGAGGTGGTTTTTAAGCTGGCTCTTCAGTGCCAAGTAAGAGTGAAGTATAGGAAGGTGAGATTAATAAGGTAAGTCAGGTCAAGAATGAGTGACACCATTTGACTAGAGCAAGGGTTCATTACAAGATTATAAGAAATGAAACAGTAAAATTGGAGTTAGGCAGTGGAGAGCTTTAGAAAGTGAGAGTCAAGGATTTGACTACTCTTCCAAAGACAGTGAGAAGCACTGAAGGTGTTTTGTGGGAGAAGGGCAGATGAAAGATAGTCCTTCTGGCTGGTGGAAGCCAGAGGGTGCTGAATGCAGATAGCCCATCAGACTCACCCAATAATCCAGGGGTGCTGGGCATGGAAGTGCAGGGAGAAGTGGATTTGCAGAAGATGCACTGGACGAGAAAATCTGAATTTGGTCCAACATAAATGTTTCTGGTTTTAATTTAAACTGATTACTCTTGTTAGATTTCTGTGCACATGGGAGAAAATAATTAGACTATTTGGATAAAACAAAACCTCAAAATGTTTATATGCAAGAAAAGAATGACTATATTACTTTTTACTAGATTTTATTAACTGTCAAAATATTTAATACTTGGTTTTTTGCTAACCTAAAACATACAAACACAAACATACACATAGTTACGTACACAAACACACACACACGTGTACACACCATCTCAACTCATCTTGTTCTCAACTCATCTCAACTTGTTCAGCCATTCTACTTCTTTCCTTCTTGAACTGCTCTGTATATCGAAGAAACTAAACTTTATGCCTACATTTTTCATTGGCAATTTGCTCCTTAAACATATTGCAGTCTAGCCTCTACCCTGCCATCAAATTGGAATTTCTCCGAAGAATCACCCTCTAATTTCAAATCAGTAGCCTAACTATTTTTTATTATGAAAAATTTCAAACATACAGGCAAACTATGGTATGATGAAGTTTGTATCTCCATCACTTGTGTTCAGTAATTATCTAGATTCTGCCCAATTTACTTCATTTATTATCCTTTTACTTTTTTCGTTGCTAAATTATTCAAAAACAAATCCCAAACATCATGTCATTTTACTGCTACACATTTAGGTACATTTTCTTAAATAAATATGGACATTTTCTTCTATAATTATAATGTCATTATCACACCTAACAAAATTAACAATTATTCCTTAATATAATCTAATACCCAGTACTATAATCAAATTTCCCCCAATTATCTCAAAAATGTTTTTTAATAATTGTTTTCTTTGAATTAGGATTGAAACAAGGTCCACACATGACATTTTCTTGAAATGTCCCTGAAGCCTCTAATCAAAAGCATTTCCCTCCTGCTTCTGCTCCTGCCTTTTCTCCCTCTCTGCCTTTGGCTTGTTAAAGAAACTGGGCCTGTTGATTTGAAGAACATCCCAAAGTCTGGATTTGTCTATTTGCTTTCTCATAGTGTCATTTAGTATGTTCTTTTCCCCCTTGTATTCGCTGTACACAGAAGTTACCCCTAGATGTTTGTTTAGATTCACGTTCAGCATTTTATAGCAAGGATAATTTATAGGTGGTGACGTGGGCTTTTTATCAGGAGGCACATAATGTCTTAAGTCCCACTTTTAGTGCAGCTAAGATTGATCAATGGGTTCAAGTGCTGACAGCCTAATCCCTCCATCAACTTTTCACCTAATGGTTCATCCATTGACGGTTTTTGCCTGAATCACTTATTTTATTAGAGAATAGTGATTTTTTAAAAAAAAAAATAGTGATTTTTTTCAATTCTATCATCCATTGCAAATTCACAGAATTTACTCATAAAGAGGGACTTTTCTTCCCTCATCAATAGGGCTATGAATTAGTCTGCAAAGCAGTTTATACAGAAAAGGCTGTATAAATGCTTGCTTATTTCCTTTTAATTGCTAGTCTTCATAGTAAGGTGTGGGTGCTTAGTTACTTTTAGTGGTATCTAATGAGAAGTCCCCAACTTCTCACCTTGGAGTACTCTATCCCCACCACTCTCTTTTTTAAAAGATAATTTTGAATTCATAAGACAGAGGTCCTTCATGTTGACCATTGGGTCCATTTGAAACATCGTGGGATTTGATGGAGAGCTTAGTTTCCAATCCACCAAGACATCCCAGGCCTATATTGTATAATTCCTGCCCCTGATCTGGAATTAGTTTTTGTTTTTGTTTTTCCATGAAGCTCTGGTCTCTTTTAGTGGAGACCGGTTTTTAAATGACATAAAAAATGGTTCTTGTTATGCTCATTTTTCTTAGCTTATCAATGCTTCTAGGCCTTTACAGTGGACAAAGCTAAAAACAACTTTTTTTTAGAAAAGGCAAGTAGGTTAAATGAATTCATGTCACTCTTCTAATTCAAATGTAAATAGAAATTTTAAAAAAATAAACTTCTTTGATTTTTATACTGACATCTCTTTTATATTGAACATCTTGGTTCCTAACAGTAGTAACACAATTATTTGCGTCATCCTATCATATACATAAAATAATTTTAAAATAACGATACTAATATTACCACTAATAAACTACTAAATACAGATAAACATTTCTTTGCAGCTCCATTTGTCTTAGGATAAATTTCACCAGCAACATCCTCTTTTTTATAAAGTGACTTGAAATGTGTATTTTCTTTGTGTGGTGTTGTGATCAGTTGGTATGCATTTAGGATAAATACTTTTGTTGTTTTTTATTATTTCAGTATTTCTTTTCTAAATTAATTTTTGAGAAGGCAAAACATTTGTTTCCAAAATCAAAATTATATAATATAAAATGTTCAGAAAAGTCTTACCTTCATTCCTGTTTCCTCTGCCATATTTCCCCCCTTCTTTCTAGAAGAGAAACATTTTTAAATTAACATTTGATTCATCCTTCCTTGGTTTATTTTTGCCAGAGTAGCAGGATAGTTTTAACAATGACAATCTCAGCATGATGTATTTTTATTTTTTGTTTGTAGTCATTATACTTCTGTGCCTTATTGATTTTTATCTTTGTGTTGTATACATTCTTAACGATATATGTCCAGGTTTTGTGTTAAAATTATTCATATTACCCTGGTCATTTTAAATATTACTTTTTATTTAAAAGTGCAAGCTACCTTTAAAAATACAGCAAATTTAAAAAGCATTGTTCCTAACTGAATAGAATGAAATCTAAGACCTATTCTCTGAGGATTTATTAGTTACAATAAACCACTCACTCTTTTAGGTAAGACAATATAGCAGGAAAAAAAAAAAACCCACAAACAAACCTACAAAATCCTAGTCATCTGGAAACTCATATTTTAGTTGGGATAGGCAGACAACAGACAAGTACATAAATAAATATATAAAACAAATATGTAATATACTAGGTGTATCAGTTTCCTATGACTGCCATAACAAAGTACCAGAAATTGAGTGGCTTTAAACAACAGACATTTATTCTCTCACAGTTATAAAAGTTAGATGTCCAAGATCGAGGTATTGGCCAGGACATGCTTTCTCTAAAGTCTCTAGGGTTGGATTCTTCTTTGGCTCTTCCAGCTTCTGGTAGTGCCAGGAGTTTTTTGGCTTGTGGCAAATAACACCAATCTCTGAGTTTATGGCATTCTCCCTATTGTCTCTGTAGGTCTTCACATGGCCATTTTTATATAAGGAAACCAATCATAATAGATTAAGAGTCCACTCTATTCCAGCGTGACCTCTTCTAAACTAATTACATCTGCAATAACGCTATTTCCAAATAAGGTCACATTCTGAGGTACTGGGAGTTAGAACTTCGAAATGTCTTTTTGGGGACCACAGTTCAACCCCTAACATTAGGTATTGGCAAGTATTCCAAAGAAAAATAAAGCAGATCAAAGGAGACAGAGTTGATGGTAGCTTGTATGATGGTAGTAGTATTGGAGGAAGATGAGATGTGATTAGATCCTGGACGTATTTTTTTAAGATACATTTTTTCAGGAATCATTGCTAAATAGGATGTGTTATCAAGAATATTTCAAGTGACTTAGTCTGAGCAAGTGGAAGAACAGAGGTATCATATGCTGAGACAAGAAGAGAGGCAGAAATTTTGAGACAGTAATCAAGATTTGGGGTTTTGATTAATTTTATGATGGCTGCTACATACACGAATGGAGATGGCAAAGAAATAGCTGGACATGCAAATCTAGAGCCCAGGGGAGAGGCCTGAACTGGAAATAAACATTTGGGAGTCATCAATGATAGACGGTATCAAAAGCCACTAGACTGAATGAGATCACATAAAAAATGAGTGCAGACTTGGCTGTGAATAACACTGAAATTTTGAGATTGGAAAAACAAAGATGCACCAGCATAGGAAACTGAGGAGTGGCTTGTGAGGTTGGAACAGCGTCAAGGCACCACTCTTCTGAGTCTCAAGAGTAAGTATTTCAAGAATAATTCTCTATGTCAATGGATGCTGGTGGACCAAATAAAATGAGGATGGGAATTCACCATTGGATGTGGCAATGGGAAAGTCCTTTGTGACTTTGACAAGAGCTGATGACAAGAGTAATAGGACAAAAACCTAACTACGGTATGTTCACAGGGAATAGAACAAGAACAATTGGACACAGTGAGTATAGATGAGTCTCATACGGTGAAATTTTTCTAAGAAAGAAGGCAGAGAAAGAGAAAGGTAGATGAAATGAGAGTTGGGTTCAAAGAGTTGCTTTCTTGATGACTTGTGGAGAAGGGAAAATTGATGATAAAGAAGACAGAGGGGACAATTGTATATGCAACTGCATAGGTATGAGGGGGCGGGAGCTAGGAGGGTATTGACCTTAGATAGGTAGGAGATATGACTCCCATAAGAATTCGTCTCTGGGAAGAATAGCAGGGAAACAGAGTATAAGTGTGGATTTAGATACAGGTAAGCTCGCTGTTTGGGTCATGGATGTCTGTAAATTGCTTCTGTTTTCTCAGAGAAATAAAAATCAGAATCACCAACTGAACAAGGGAGTCCTCCAAATTAAGGCCAAGATGAAGACTTCAAGATACACAATTACGCACTTTATAATAGGACAATGAAGATTTACTTTCATCACTTATTTTCTATACCCATCAGGCACAAATCTGTACTACAATATTTTTAAAGACTTGGATGTTTTGCTATGAAAGCTTATTTCTGAGTTTCTTTAAAGAAACAAGAAAGGCATTGTAACGGAGATATTTACTTCATCATATAAAATTTAAATGTTGCTTTTGGGGATTTAAAAAGTAAAATGCTCATCATAGCTATGATGGTCTTATATGCCAAACTTTTATAAAACTTTGATAATGCCTGCAACCATAAAAATGATCTATTTCAAAATAAAAGAGTTTCATTCATTTGTACTCATCTGCATAGAAATTAGTAAAGTAACTGAATAAAGCAGAAAAAAGAAAGTATGGAAAATATTTTATTTCACTTACTAAATTAGTTAATAGAAGTAACCAATGAAAATTATCTAAACAATGTCCTGTAAGGTAGTATTTGTAAGATATCCTGCTGGTAGAGTAAGAGATCAACTCTGATAACATCCAAAAGAAACAGTGTTTGTTTTATTATTTTCTGTGACAAGTATACAAGTCTAAAACTTAACAAAGCAAAGCTCTTGACAAAAGCACACAGGCTTTAATGCTCTTGGATAAAGCATTTGCAACAATATTTTCAAAGGACAGTTTATGTTTAAAATTAATTTTTAAAAGTATGCATTTCTGTTTTTATTGACATGTGTCAGTCAAATCCCTGTTGATGGCCTCCTGTGTCCATACTAAATTTGTGTGCGTGTGTGTGCACGCGCGTGCATGTGTGCACGTGCACAAAAAAGTGGTAGGAAAGTAGAAAGTAAAATGTTTATTGTTTGGGAAAAGAAAAAAAATATGGTGCTAGCTTTGAAGAGTTTAGAGTCTGGGTGAGGAGATCATATACATAGAGGAAAATGATGCACATATGTTCTGTAAATAAATATGACTTAAAACATATACAAGAGCAAATAAGCACAGCAAAGTGAGCTCACAGTACGTGCCACGGGGGTATAAACTGTTGTTTGCCAATGGAGGAGAGTATACAGAATTTAACTGTTATAATGTCCTGGGTATGGCTCTTTTGGCAACATTTAAAACTTCTGACCACTCTCTCTTTGGCATTGTTCTTTTTCTTAGATTTTGTGATGCTATTTTTTCCTAAATGTCATGCTTCCTCTCTGTCCACCTTTGCATGGCTTCTTTTGCCAGCTCTCCTTACTCTCAGGAAACAATCAGACTCAGTCATTGAGTCTCTTCTTTGGCAACAACAATGGATAACCGGCACTGCTGTATCAATCACTGTTTAAACACATTTTGTTATTTAACCCTCCCAATATCCCAGGAGATAGGGACTATTATTACTGTTACCTGACAGTGAGAACACTGAAATCACATTACCTGTCCACATAATTTGTCCAATACTTTTTCAGTGTTTCTGTGTTCCTATTTTGAGCATAAAGTCTATTTCTTATTCTTAAAATATAACATTCTTAATATAAAAAAAAGTAATTCCCGAGTGTTTTTGTTAGTCAGTGTTCTCTAGAGATACAGAACCAACAGGATATACATATAAAGAGATTTCTTCTAAGGAATTGGTTCATGTAATAATGGACACTAAGTCTCAAGATCTGTAGTGTACAAGCTGGAGACTCAGGAGAGATGACCATCTAGTTCCAGTTCAAGACCGAAGGCATCAGAAATAGGAGAGCCAATGCTTAAGTTCAAGTCTGTGTCTGAGACGGATGGCAGGAGACCAAAGTCCCAGCTCAAACACCCTCAGGAGGAAAGAGCAAATTGTCCTTTATTCAGCTCTTGTTCTATTCAGGTTTTAAAGGAACTAGATGAGGCCCACCCTTTAGGAAAGTGCAATCTATTTTACTCAGTCTCCTGATTCAAATGTTAATCTCACACAGAAATACCCTCACAGACACACCCAGGATAATGTTTAACTTGTCTGGGGAAGAACAAACTTTCCTCTACCCTCAAGGTTCTTCTGACTGGTCTAATCATCAAATAGACATGAGACAGATCAGCAAGAGAAAACAACCAAATTTAAGACCTATGTATGGGAAGCCTGCAGACATGAGAGAGTTAGAGACTCCACATGCACAAGAGATAGAAAGGGGGATTGAGGTAAATGTGACATTCTGAGCTAGGAATGAGGTCATGTACCTTGAGGGCTTCCAAGGGCCATTGCAGGATGATAAGAAGAACAGACATTTTGTAAATAGAAGTTTGCCCTGACCTATAGAGAGGTCAAAAGAAGTTATTTCTTATAATCCCTTATGGACAAGGCCCCCTAATTCAAATTCTTATACGTAGTTAAAGGAAGGGGCAGAAGTTTCTCTTGAGCTTGAGGCTAAATTTGCCTTTAGCTCAAAGTAATCTGCGTACCACTGAGGCTCATCTTTGGGTGGCTCATTCTGAACCCCCACATCTAAATATATGGGCAACCGTTGGCCCAGTCAACACACAAAATTAGTCATGGCATGTCATAAAATACTTTCAAACAATACAAAAATGTGAATTGGTAATTCACTTTTTTCCTATCATTTAAGCCATTCACTCTTTCCTGTTCCACTGATCTTTCTGCACTTTACACGCCAAGCGTTAACCCAAATTGGAAGTTTTGCCGATTGTTTTCTCTGCCCAGAATAATTATTCTTTCTCATCATCTAAATTTTAACTCAAAAATCTCTTCCCACAAGTAACACAACTGAATCACCTTATCCAAGGTCGCACTCGAACTGACCTCCCAATCTTAACCTGCGAAACTCCTAGTCATTCTTTATTTTGCTATCCTGTTCTAGTTTCTTCATGGAGTTTATTATCTGAAATTAGCTTATTTTTAAAAATTTGTATTTAGTTTTTGTATTTATCTTTCTCCTCAACTAGGATGTAAGCATTACAAAAGTAAGGATTGAGTCTATCCTGTTCATCACTTTTATCTCCAGAACCCAGACATGTACCTGGCACAGAGGAAATTCCTCTTTTTTTTTTATTTTTTTTTTTTTTAATTGGGGAATATTGAGGAACAGTGAGTTTTTCCAGGACCCATCAGCTCCAAGTCAAATCATTGCTTTCAATCTAGTTGTGAAGGGCGCAGCTCAGCTCCAGGTCAAGCCGCTGTTTTTTGTTTTGTTTTGTTTTGTTTTTTCCCAATCTAGTTGTGGAAGGTGCAGCTCACTGGTTCACATGGGAATCGAACCTACAACCTTGGTGTTATGAGCACTGCGCTCTAACCACTGAGCTAACCAACCGCCCTGGAAATTCTTAATAGATATCGAATTAATGAATAAATGAAGGGATGATATTATATTAATAGTTCCTAGCATCGTCAGGCTTACACCCTCCAAGTTTCAAGTCCCAAGGAAAGAGATCTCTTTCCTAACTGTTCTAGAATAAAAGAATAGAGAGTAAGTCTAGTAGTTGCACTTGGATCATTCAACTATCCTGAATCAGTTGTGGTGGTCAGCAGATCGGATAATTTTCCGAAAACACAGCACTAATCACATTATTTCCCGGCTCAACATCCCTTAATGTTTCCCTTTTGCTTCCTGAATAGCTTACAAGATTTAAATTGGTACTCAAAGCCCCAGATTATCAACAATTAATATCATATCATCTCTTAAAACCATCTCCCCCAGTTCTCTAACCTTCAGCCAAACTGCACCAGTCACTAAGTGCTAAACTTCTTAGCTTTCCTACTCCTTTATGTTTGTTATTTCTGCTTCTTAAAATTGGGACCCTCTCCTTCTCATCTTTGTTTCAAATTATTTCCCATCATTGTAGATTAAGTTCCAATACCACGTCTTCCATTGAGGCCTCTCTGAACACTGTGAGCCAGGTTTATTTTTCTCATCTGGATGCTGATGGTCCTTGCTTTCTGCCCCTTTATTAGAAGTTGGACACATACCGTTTTATATTAAAATTATTTTAGCACAGGCATTCTTTTCCATTATGAACATACTGAGCATACTGAGGCTAAGCATACTGAGAACAGAGTGAGGCAGACTGGTGTAGTTGAAATACCATGGACTTTGATATAGCAGATTTACTTAATCACTTGGAAAAAAATCTAAAACACCCTAGGAATGGGGAATAACAAAACTATTGCTTCTAATAGGCTTCCTGTCGTTTGCTAGAATGCCTGTTAAATGTTAGTTTGCTTCCTTTACTCCATATTTATCTTCATACTTTTATAGTGTTTATTGTCATAGACATTTGGCAAATATTTGCAGAATACATTGCATGAAAAAATTATCTTCATAATTCCAATCTCTCACATAGGCCTCATTCCTGTGTTTTAACTTCTGTGTGTATGTCCTGCTGTTATCTCAAACTCACTACATCCCACACAAGATTCCATATTGTCTTGGAATCCCCTTTTAACTTCCTTATTTTTGTCACTGGCATAACTACTCTCTTTTTCTCCATAAATTTGAGTCACTTTGTCTTTATCTTCTTTATTTACTAAATCTTTTTCTCCTGCTTACCTTTTAAAATATCTCTAGCATCAGTCTCTGTCTTTTCACTTACTACCATCATTCTAGTTCAGTCCTTTAGTAGAACTGGCTCAATCACTGTATGGAATCCCATGAAATATTAGTGCATGCCCGTGCATTAGTACCAGTTAGATTAAAGGATGGACGGATGGATGGATGCTGGCTGGCTGGCTAGCTGAACAAACAACCGACCTAAACCCGGGTCTTTTGCATTAATTTCCAAAACTGAATTTGACAATAGAGTGTTTTAAGCTATTTCCAAAAATGCAAGTATATATCATAAGCCCTTATAGAAAAGATAAAGTTTGCAGGTAATTAATTGTGTTTGGAAGAGTGTTAAGAGTAAATTGACAATGCTAGAATATTTTAATTCCAATTTAGGGATTGTCTCTTGAAGAAGCTTGTCATCAGGTGCTGGCAATCTATAAGGGAAGTATGAAGACGGAGATCAACAGTGAGACCTGACCTTCAAAAGGAATGAGGAATTGAACAAATTTCATATTAAATATCAGCAGAAATTATGTAGCATCTGAATTCAAGACCAAAAAAAATCATTTTTTCCCCCAAATTTGGATTGCTATAACACAAGGGAAATAAGGAGAAATATGTTTGGAATGTAGGAGATCCTCTGCAGGAATTCCCATGTCATGCAATTAAAATAAATGAAAAACTGCCACAATCCAATTCAGGCAAGATTGATAACATCCCAGATCCTTCCGGAATAAAGGTTTGGCTCACCCACCAGGCAGGGAACAATGATCAGCTAAGCTGCTTGGCTGATGGCAAAAGGATTATGAACTCGGTAGAGAAAAAAAAAAAACATGGTCATACATACTAGCTATAACCAAGTGACCAATTGCAGATTCGAGAACTGTAATATTTCTTGCTTGTTTTGATGTAAATATATGTGTATATGTGTATATAGGCCAGCTCTTTTTCCTTTCCCTCTTTTATCCCTTCATAATCTAATATAAGGCATTAATAGTAGTTAACTTTTTATCTTAATATATAAGTTACAGCAAAACCAAAAAAAAGGGTATGAATTAGCTAAAATAGCTAAAAACTTTTTCAGTAAAGGGCTAAATAGTAAATAATTGAAATTTTGTTAGGTTTTGTGGGTAATACAGTCTTTGTTGCCTATTCTTTTTTTCTGCAACACTTTATTTAAAAACATTACTATAAAATACATGTTATTTTACTTCATTTATTGTTTAACTTTATATTCATATTGTTATAAAATATTATGATGCAAAATTCTTAGCTAGCAGGCTATACAAAAACAGGTTAAGAGACACATTTAGCCGATAAATTTCCCAATCCCTGCACTAGAAATACATAAAAACATCCGCAGACAAAAACAGGAATTTTTTTATTGTTTTCTGGGGAAACGGTCAGCAGGTTTTTGTTGTATGCCAATAGGTGTATTATGTTAGGCGTAACTTCGTTACTGCTTTTATTTGAAGATTAACAGTAGTTTAAGAAGATATGTCTGAGTGCCATGGTGAAACATGGTGGACTGTAGTGGCTTTTTAAGGTGTCGACTTGGAGAGACTGAATTACATTTCTCAGGATTCCCTTTCCATTGTGTTGCCAGTGAGAGCTGGCTACAAGAGAGGTTCTCGTACAAGATTTGGAGGGCCGAAGCAAAGCAGCAGCCATTGTTATAAAAGCCCACACACGTTGTTGGTAATTCACTGACTTAATCTATTGGCATGGGGCAGCACCCCGGCCTGCAACTGCTATACTTTCTCCAGGATCCTGCTTTAGCTTTTCCAGGTGAAGAAGAATTCCAGCTTCCCCTATAGACACTTCTGTCATTAATATGAGAGCAACAAGAACTGACATCTTGAGCTTGTGGGTCCCAGCTTGTTTTTGTTCTCTTCTACTTTATATCTTTTCTTCTTGACTCTGCCTTTCCAGCAGACTTGAAACTCCAGCATCAGTTGCAAAGGCAAGGGCCTTACAGAGACTACCCAATCAGCTTCCACATTGTCTAATGTCAATTTTCTAAATTACATGTATATACATAAATATGCATATATGTACACTTACGTGTATTTATGTATATGTGTCTACAAACATATAATCTCCCAATGGCTTTGCTTCTCTGACTGATACACCCTATCGTCTGGCTTTTGTACTTAGTGGTATCCTACCTTTGACAGCTGTTACTGCATTCCCATCCTAGACTGAAAGAACTAAGAAGCAATAAACCTTTGTAGATTAGAATTTTAGCTTTGGTCTGTGTTCCTTGAAAACCTGAGTGCTCAATGAAAATTTGCATCTACTGTTAAGAAAATATATTGTTTACGACTTAACAAAGATTATCGAGGATACAAATTTTGCGTAGTGATAGTTTATTGCACCAAATTACTTCCTTATTATCTTCCTCATATTCAGAGAGATCCCAATTACAGTATACATAGATCCCTATATACTATTTTATTAACATAACTATAATACAAATTAATTTTACTACAAACAATTATATATAACATGTAATTTTATTCAGCTCTGTTCTTTTATTTGTTTCTATACATGTATCTAATACTTTTACTGAAACACTTCCTATCAAGCTTACTTTGCATCCTGCGGTCAGCTTATTCCAGTGCAAAGACGATTACTTTCAGATGATAGACTTATATCCCATTTATAGACCCACCTCTTCCTATGGAATCTCTCTCGGATTCAAATTCCTTTTGATTCCTGGTCCTGAGATGTTACGGGTTCCCATCAGTAGAAAATAAGAATATACTACCAGGTGGTGACAGAAAAGAAGGACAACATGGCCAAAGGAAAAAGATGAATCAGAGCCAAAAATGAACACTTAAGGAAAACGTTATAACAACAACTCCTAACACGTTTTACGTTTGTTCTGTGTTAGGCAGTATGCTATGTTATTTTAAAAATATATTCAGCTTATCAGAAAATATTTATTGAATACGTTCTTTCCTCTATTCATCTCTTATTATGAAATATTTTATACAAGTATAATGAATAAGTAAATTTTAAAGAAAAACAAAATGAACACCCATGTTTTTACCGCTCAGTTTAAGAAATAAAACATAATCAAGAGCTTTAAAGTCCCCTCTTTTCCCTTCTTGATTCATCATCCTAATTTCCGTTTTGCCTACATGTAGCTACAGAACTAAATTTTATGTTTTTCATTTTCTTGTTGTTTCTTCATAGTCTGGCCTAAATATATCCTGAAACAATATATTTAGTTTTGCTTGTTTTTATACTTTATATAGGTAAAATCCAAATTACATATATTCTGTAATTTCCTTTTTCCATTTACCTTATGTTTGTGAAATGAATCCATGTTCTCTGTGTGTGTGTAGTTGTGGTTAATTTATTTTCACTGTTGTGCATTCTATGGCTGTATCCCACTTTATCCATTCACCTGCCAATAGACATTTGAATTATTTACTACTGTCTTTTTCCACTACTACAATTAATTTTACTCTGAACATTGTCGAA
The DNA here is from genome assembly GCF_004115265.2 of Rhinolophus ferrumequinum. Classification (NCBI taxonomy): domain Eukaryota; kingdom Metazoa; phylum Chordata; class Mammalia; order Chiroptera; family Rhinolophidae; genus Rhinolophus; species Rhinolophus ferrumequinum. Next base: position 30,271,490 of record NC_046296.1, on the reverse strand, counting down.
CATATCTGCTTATCAATATGTGTGAGTGATCTTCTTCTGCCCGTGAGTATTATTGCTTGATTGATTTCCACTCTACAAGTTAATTCTATAGTTTTCCAAAGCAGTTGCACCAATATATATATCCATGAGCATCATTAAAACAATTCCTTCCCTTTTCTCCATACCCTTACCAGTTTTAGCATTGTCAGACTTTTCAGTTTTTGCTAATCTATTTAGTGCACACTGAGTGTTTTTCAATATGATTTTATAATTTTTTTCAGAAAAGAATAAACTTCAAAAACTAAATAGATTTGGTGGTAGGCAGAATAATTACTCCCTCCCTTAAATGTCAACATCTTAATTCCCAGAACCTATGAATATGTTACTAAAATGGTTCTGAGACCATTTGTGGTGTGTGTGACTCCCCTACCTATGGCTCCGTGGGTGTTCCTTTTTGGCCTCGCCACATCCTGCATTCTTATGTGGGGAGTGGGACCAGAGACCCCGCAGGCTGCCCCGCCTGACAGACCATATATATGAGAAATGTATTTTAGTCACCTGAATGACCAAATATACATTTCTTATAAATCAGAATATGGCATTTACCTTACATGACAAAAGGGATTTTGCAGATGTGTTTAAGGTTAAGGATTATGAAATTGGGACATTAACATGGAGATTATCCTGGGCCAAATCTAATCACATCAATTATTAAAAGCAGAGAACCTTCCCTGGCTGAGGTGAGAGGGAAACGTGACTACAAAGGATGCTCAGGAATATACTTTGAAAGTGGAGAAAAGGGCTATGAGCCGAGGAATGTGGGCCACTTCTAAAGCTAGGAATGGCAGGGAAACAAATCCTCTCCTTAAAGCTTCTAGAAAAGAAGGCAGTCCTGATGATACCAAGATTTTAGCCCAGTGACACCTGTGCTTCTAACCTACAGAACTGTAAGATAATAAATTTATGTTTTTAAAGCTATTATATTTATGATAATTTGTTATGGTAGCAATAGAAAACTAATACAGTTTTATTATTGTTTTATATGATCCAAGTTTGTTCAAATTTATGTGTATATTAATCATTGTTATTGCTGACAATTCTTCTTGAATCTCAGACCATCTTCTTGGCATTATTTTCCTTCTTTCTGAAGTAAACTTCAGAAGGTAGTTTACAGAGGGTCTGTTAATGAGATACTTAGTTTTTTGTTTGCCTTTATTTTGTTGTTGTTTTTGGAAAAAAGTTCCACTAGGTATACAATTCAAGGTTGACAGTTACTTTCTCTCAATACTGTGAAGATATCCCATTGATTCTTATTTAAAAATCAGCTACCTGAATATTTGATTGTCCTTCATTAGATATTCTGTCTTTTCTCTCTGGCTACAACGAAACTTTATGTGTGTGGTTTTCTTTAGTTACACTGTAATATATCTAAGTGTATTTCTTTTTAATTAATCTTTTTGGGGTTTGCTGTCTTCTTGGCTATGAGGATTCTTGCTTTTTATATTCATTATCTCTTCAAAAATGTTTTTTTTTCTATTATCGCCTTTTGCAACTTTTTGTGTTGAATTTTCTCACTCTATCTTCTATATCTCTTAATCTGACTTTGATGTTTCCTATTTCTATGTCTTTCTGAGCTTCATTCTGGATAATTCACCAACTCTGATGATTATTTAAAAGTGCATATAGTTAAATAGAGACTAATACCAGTACAAGCAGGATTTGGGTTGGGAGATCATAAGGTTAAGATTAAGAATTGAAAATTCTAGGACTCTTGACCACATAGAGGAGAAGGTTCAGTGTGGAAAATATTAACCAAGTATAGAGAACAAGATGGTAAGTGTGTAAAAGCTCTCAAGACAACATTTAGACTACTATTTCTGATAGGAGAATAATGGGAGATCTTATAAAAAATGTTGTGTTCTATCTCCCACCCTGACAGTTGAGTAGAGAGAGTGCATACTGAATGAATTATTCTCTGCTTGGAGCCAGAGAATAGATAGCATGAAAAAATAGGGAGGAAAGTCTTGACCCATGAATTACGTCACAAAATTCAAGGGCTAAATGTTAAAGAGGGAACTATGGACAAACCCAAAATATGTAGGGATAAAAGAGAGTCACTACAGAACTGAAGTTAGATACATTGCTGTGACAGTCAGCATGAGCATTTTCTTTACATTATAATTTGTATTGCCTAAGCAGCACAAGGGTATATCTCTTTCTAAACAGCCAATACATTACATAGGAAGCTGAAACCCCACTTACTGTCTCCCTAGAATGCTTTTCTCCTAGAAGAAACACTATCCAAACTTTCTCTATTTATATAAAATGATGCCCAAATAAAACATACAGACTGTGTGTGTAGTGAGTGTTTAGTTTATGTATGTGTTTTATATAAGGTTAGAAACTTTATAGGTAGGTACTAGAGACTAGAAGGCTAGAACGAAACTGATGATATTCTAATCAGGAAGTAACCAGGCCCCAACAAGGAACTGACAGAGCAAAGGAAGCTGCTAAAGTTGATAAATGAGTACATGTGGAAGAAGAAAGATTTGAAAGTAAAGATAATGCCAAAGATTTGGACTTAAACACCAGGAAAGCAGCTGGGATTCCCTTGGTGTTTAGGAAGTAGGGCAGTTGGGAAATTTTTAATGAAACAAAGACACTGGTCTGAGGCACACTGATTTGAGGTGGAAATGACCTTGAATCTGATTAAAATCTTTAATCAAATTACAGTCTGCTGTGAAAATGCACTTATTTGACTATTTAATAACAAATTCTACCTTATAGAATATTGATGGATATTTACTTCTACCCCAGCATTTATTATTTTCTGAATCCTACATTCATTAAAAAGTTTTTTAAAAAGCTTTCTTTTCTTTTAAAGAACATCTTTAAAAAGAATTTGCTGTTCAATTGTAAATTGAACAGCAAATATTTTTTTCTTCTTTTTTTTTTTTCTGAGTAATCAGAACTGTGTGACCTCTATCAAGTCACGTGCCTTTTTCTGACTTGAGTATTAGACTTCCATATCTATCAATATTGCAGACTAGGTATCCTAACTTACCCTTCTGCTAAAAACAATTAAAAACATTGAGTAATTTTTTTACACATCCTTAAGTGCATTGATAACTACGAGGCAAATCAAAAACTTGGTGAAGTCAGTGTCCTAGAGCTATTCCTAAGTAAGAGGGTAAGGTATGTTAGAAATAAACCACATTCTTCCTTCCCTGAACTTCCAACCCCCATCGCACCCAGAATGCAAGGAAAATTGACTGCCTTAAAAAACATCATGTTTGAGGAAAGAGAAAAAAAACCCAAAAAACAAAAACCTCTCTTGAAAATTGTTAAACAAATGCCTACCCTCAGAGCTTCTGAGTCAATTTACATTGGATAGGTTTTTCAAAAATCTTCAAATGGATAATGCTATAGTTTCAAGTGGTCTTGGACTGGTCATACCCCCAAACACCTGAGAGAAGCAAATGCAGATTCTCTTTTGAGGCATTTACCTCCCTCACAGCTCTCTTAGAATTTTGTTAGATACTTTTCTACATGAGATAACAAATAGCAGAAAAAAACTGTTAAGAAGACAGATACATGACTTATCAATTACTAGATGAAAGAACAATATTCAATACATTATAAAAAGAAGAGAGTAGCTTGAAAATATGATCAGGGAAAAAGATAAATATAAAAAATAACAAACATCTTTGAAAAAAATAGAACTTTTAGAAATGAAAATTACAGTTATTAAATTAAAATTTCAGTGGATTGTATTAACAACAGAATAAATTAGAGGAAGAATAAGTGACCTGGAAGAGAGCAACAAAGGTATGGAAAACATACAAAAGTGATATTAGTGATATGGAGCGTAAAGTGAGACAATTTTCTTCTTACAAAGGTGAAAAGAGGAAGGAGGTAGTAGAGGCAATATTTGAAAAAAATTTCAGAACCCATAACTAACAATAATCCATACCTTCAAGAAGTTCCCAAAATTACAAGCATTTTAAAAAAGTCCATACCTAGACAAATCATATTGAAATTGCAGAGCAGTAAATTGCAGAGATATTATCCTACAAGACTAATGTTGGAAGTAATAATAGGCCAGGAGTCAGTGAACTCTTTCTGTAAAAGGACAGATAGTAAATACCTCAAGTTTTGAGAGCTGTATGGTCTCCATTATGAATACTCAATTCTGCCATTGTAATAAAAGCAGCCATAGAAAATTGGCAAAGGAATAAGCATGGCTGTGTTCCAATAAAACTTTATTTACAAAAAACAGATGATTCAGATTTGGTAGGCAAATCTGAATTCAGGCAAATTCAGATTTGGTAGATTTGCTGACCCCTGAGTGAAACTGACCTGATTTTTCAACAGCAAAAATGGGAAACAGAAGGGAAAAGATTATCTTCAATCAAGTGAAAGAAAAGAATTGCCAACCTACATTCCCATAGCCAGCGAAGTATCATTCAAGAACAAGGTAAACTAAAGACATTTCCCAGAAAAACAAAACAAAACAAAAAAAACTGATAGATTTTACCATTGACATATCTTCACAAAGTATTATTTTAAAAACTACGACCTCAGGCAAAAATAAATAAATAAATAAATAAATAAATAAATAAATAAATAAATAAATAAATAAAGTGATCCCAGATTTTAAAAGAAAGAGAGAAAGAAAGAACAATAAAAAGAATAAGTATGTGAACAAATCTAAATCAACACAAACTATATAAAACAAAATAACAACAATATAACAAGTATATTAACAAAAAAAGGTAGAGTTAAAATTCCCAACAATAGCATTTACTGTGAGAGAGGTGGCTGGACTTAAGTACACTAAATTCTTGAATTGTTCAGGAGGAGGATAGAAATACTGATTAACTTCAGTTTGAATTAATTATTTGTAAATTAAATGTATATATGTAAATTAAATGTATGTAATTTTAATTTCCTAAAGTAAGGACTAGAAAACAGAAATAGAAAATGGAAATCCAAAATTGTAAGGGGGAAATGAAATGAGGGGGGAAAGCTAACAGTGTAAAGAAAGTCAAGAAAGGAAACAAAAAAAAATATATAAAGAGATATATAGAAGGATAATATAAGATGGTATAAATAATTCTACATAGAGGTGTAATTAAAACTAATGTATATATACTGAATGCTTGAAATAGATTTTTAAAATATTAATGCTGGTTTTAGGAAAAGTCACCCATCTGCTACTTTAGGAGAGAATAGCAATTTAAGCCTAAAGCAAGCAGGAGAAAAGAAATAGTGAAAAATAGAATAGAAACCAGTGAAAACCCCTCCCCCCAAAACAACACACACATATAACCACCCACCCACACAATGATGGGGGTATGTCAGTCAAATGGATATAAGAACAAACTGAATGTGCTCTCAGTGGCCAAAATTGGAACAGTTTGAGCAGCAGAATAAAGCAGTGTGCAAATATAATCCAAAATATTGAATAAATAAGTATTAATTAATCGGAAAGAAAAACAAATCTGAGCAACAATAATAACAATAATAATAATCATCAAAATAATTTATGTAGATTCCCGACCTTCAAGGAGATTGAACATAACTCCCAATTCCTTAAGAATGGGCTGCGCATAGTGACTTTCGTCCAAACAACACAGTATGGAAAATTGGGGAAAATTAACTTTGTGGTAGAGAAACCTGACACTGTCTCAACCAGGAGATCCAGTGTTAAGTCAGGTTGACAGTATGCACGCTTGATATATGTGATGACATAATACTTTACCTCTGTGGTCTACCTTCCAAAATATGCAAGCCCAATCTAATCATGAGTAAAGCGTCAGTGGAATCCCACGTGGGGAATATTCTACAGCATACCTGACCCCTACTCCTAAACTGTCAAGGGCATGCAAAACAAGGTAAGTTGGAGAACCTGTCACAGCCAAGAGGAGCCTAAGGAGACATAATGCCTAAATATAATATGGTATTCTAGAGAGGATCCTGGAACAGAAAAAGGACATTAAGCAAATACTAGGGAAATCTGAATTAAGTAGGGTTTTGATTAATAACAATGTCCAATATAGGTGCATTAACAACAAGTCTACTATACTAATGTTAGATGTTAATAATAGGGAAAACTGGTTATTTGATATATGGGAACTCTGAATTATCTTCACGTTTTTTCCTAAATCTAAAACTGTTCTCAGATAAAATGTTTATTTAAAAAATATTTTGTTAAACCAAAAGAAGGTGAAAGGAGGAATAAAAGATTTCAAAAATACGAGAAAGACAAATAACAACAAAAAAGATAAAATAATTGCATTAAGTCCATATGGACTAAAACCCCAATTAAAAGGCAGAGATTGTCAGACTGGGTCAAAAAGCAGGACGCATTTATAGGTTCTATTAATATAAAATGGACGCATTTTAAACATAAAGACATGAATAGATTGAAACTAAAATGACAGAAAAATATATACCATGAAACCTGTAAGCATCGGAAAGCTAGAGTGCTTATATTATTATCAAGTAAAGCATGCAACAAGACAAGGAATATTATCAAAAGTAAAGAAAGATCTAATTTAAGTGACAAAATAGTCTATTTTTCTGTTTTTTGTAATGGGAAGTTTGGGCTATATGATCTCTAGAGCCCGTCCTTCGCTGAGTGCTATGACTCTATGGCTGGCCAGTGGCAAGTCTGATTTCTAAAGTGAGCATATTTTGCTATGTTTCTACAAGTCCATAAAGGGCTGTTGGATTCACATGGATAAATTCTGATGGGCTCTTTCTGAACACATTTGTCTATGTAGAAAATAACGCAGAATATTTTGCTTGAATTCAGATGAAATTTGCATTAACCTTTGTAAGTGGGGAAGCATAAAGAAATAGCACAAGAGGTTTGTTGATATACCAGACCATAAGATTGTTTGCTTATGAAAGCTGTTGAACTATTTATTTGATCCACACCACACACATTTCGGAGGCATTGAACTGAAAGCGTAATAGACCCTAGGGTGTGTATGTATTCTAGAGAAAGAGAGAGAGACTTGCATTCAAATGAATGCATTTTGTTTAATGTATGTTTTAGAACCATACTTGAAAAGTACTCTATGAAATTTCAATTTGATTTTGCTGGGTCATTTTCATTTAGAACTTAGTAAAAGCTAAACTGCCTAATGAATATTTAGTATACCTTAGACAGTTCAGCATTTTCAAACCTGCATTAAATTGAAACATCAAAACAAAAATATATTATTTTTCAAATTCTTCTTGGTCTTTCCCTTTTGTGCCTCCTAAATAAAGATAGTCTAATAGCTAGAAATACTGCTGTAAAATGAAGAGGGTAATGAGTAGGAAAAGAGAGGTTAGAAAGCTGTAATCAATTGTGAGCTTCAATGCAATCATAAACCATGAGAGCTAAATAAGTCCTATCTCTACCTTTGCCCTTTTGTTGTAATAATGCACACAAAGATTTTTAAGTAATATAAGCTCGAAATAAAAAACTGCAAAGTTCAATTATCTTAGCAATGAAACATTAGGAAGGAAAAATGGATATGTTTGAATAAGTGATAAGAGTGGAAATATGACAACATAATGATATTTCAGTAACAAAATTAATTTACCTCAGCTTATATGAGACGGTACATTTTCCTATACTGATTGCTACTGATTTTTTTTTCTGGTTTAGTTTAGTGAATTATAAATCTTCCTTGTTGATGTCTAGTAATTATGTATTCATTTGAATTATGAAAATGATTATCATAATAGTTCAGCCTCTAGGGAGCTCTAGATTTTTTTTCCATCATTTAAACCATTTTCTCCATTTTCTTGAACTCAGAATGACATATTCATTTTTAAATTGTTACAGAAATACATGTGAGTTTATATTTAATGTGATTCTAATTTGCATTGTTGGAAAAACTAATTTCAAAGTGTGTGTATGTGCACGCATGTGTGTCCAGGAGTACATGCATGTGGTTATGTGTGTGCTTGCATATGTATGAAATAACCAAGTTATTTCATTGGAATACACAGACACTGAAGAACTGAGTTATTAAGTTGAGAAACAATAGAAACAGACCAATGAAAATGAGGGCGTTTCCCCACAGGGCCATTCTTAATTTTAACCTAATAAAGGTGGATGAGCGGAACAAAAAAAAAAATGGAAAAGGAATAATATATAAGCTTACTTTGTATACATATAGAAAATAGTTGGCAAATTATAAAGAACAGAAATGTTACAGAGATTGTTTTGTAGTGAAAAGCTTAAAATTGAGACATAAAACAATTTGGAAGCGAGTGGAATAATGTCATTTTCTCTTTCTTTTTGTTGTGGTTCCATAAATAGGTATTATCTCTTTGAAGTACCAAGACACCGTGATAAATGTGAAGATGGCATGGTGCATATAACACTGCTCCTCAAGAGCTTTTGTTCCCTGATTTGAAGGCAGTGCGGGAACTTGGCCATTGTGTTGTGTGGCAATCAGGAAAGGACGTTTGCATGGAAAAGCAGAGAGTGAATACTTGTATGATTTCCCAAGGCCAGCATTTCTGTGAGCTTCATTTTCATTTCCCCCAACATCATCTTATTGGTGGAGTTTATGGATGGATTCAATGCATGTAAATTTAAGATTATTTCCAGTCATGAGTTGTTTGAGCCACATCCTTCTTCCTACCAGCTTCTTTCTTTGTGTCCAATATTAGTATAAAATCTTGTTTCTAAATATCCTTTTAAAAAGACCCCCCAGTTTCAATGAAAGTAACATCACTCATGTTCTGAAAGGGGCGGAGAATTTGGGGTAGGCGATATGGGCAGTTCAGTTGCTGCCTACCTTTCTCACTCTCTCTTATCATGCTATCCGTGATAACGTGTGCATTCACACTATTTCTTCTGCATTTTTCCATCCTTCCATCTTGAAGTGAAACTCTTTGCACATTGGAGTCCCTCAAGCCTGGGAAAATAATGCTGAGCTTTATTAATGTTAGTCTACTGTCCCAGAGTTCAGCAGCCTTTAGAAATAAATTAGGGTACGTTCAAATGTATACTCAAATTTTGCTGTTTGAACATTTCATGCCTCCTCCCTACCCCCCTAAAAAACAACAACAAAAATCTTGGTCAGGCAGGACCCAGCATCTGGCAAAGTTCCTTTTAGAGGATGTCTCATGAGTTCCTGAACAAGTCTGCGCCTGTTGGCTGCTGCATACCCGCCACCTCTGTTGCTCGTGGTCTGCGGCCAGCAGTGACGCAGGTGCTCTGCCACTGCTTTCCCTGGAGTTCCCCACGATGCTTGTTGTACAAATTTAGGTTCACAAAATGTTATTATTTTGCTTGCAATTTTTAAAATTTATATCAGAAGACTATGGGAGCATATGTTTCTGAAGTGCTAAGTTAGTTTTGTCTATCCTAAATATGAACTTCCAGATTTGGGGAAATTTCAAGCTATGCTATTGAAGGTCATATTTATATATAAAATCTTTCATTTCAGCATTGTGAAGTGTTTTTCCTTTCATGATGTTGATGCAAAAAATAAAACAAACAAACAAACAAAAAACCAGCATTGCCCATAACTCATGAAAAACGCCCTAATAAAATTTGTGTTTATATTTTACTCCTTAGCCAATATAAATAGCCTTGAACATCATGACATTTACCTGAAATAGCCATCCATTTTTCCTCGAAATATAAAATGGAATCTTTTTTACATTGTTTTTATTAGAGTATAATGCTGGGCTTAGTTTCTCTTGGGAGAAAAAGGGACAAAGTCACTTTCGTTAATTACTATTCAAGATAAAATTTGACTTCCAGTTGCCATAGCTGGACGGGGCCTAGTGTTTACAAATAAAATAGTGCAGAATTATTCTAAAGTAGCTTTTATTTGGCAAAAGCAATACAAGTTGTGCATTATTAATAACTATTGCTTGGTTACCTCTTTTTACTTCAGTGTACAACTGCTGATAAAAGCCATGTATTTGGGTCTAAGTTTATAAGTTTCAAAGGCATAAGAAGAGGCAACAGGAAAAAAAAGAGCAGAGTTGTCACTCAGATAAGATGGCAAAGATCTTCTATTGCTTACACTTCTATTGTGAGCAAAGGGCTGCATTTTTCCTCCAGTTAGTGCAGAATCTTTGATCTTTCCCAGATGTTTTCAAGGCCAGAGCCTAAACAAATGTCCCCCTTCATTATTTCCCAGATTGTTACAGAGTGGTCCATTTTACCTGTTTCCTGTAAAGAACACTAGAAAATATACATAACTCATGGAATGTGTAGAATTGAGAAACTGTTCATGACTGCGATATGAACACATTATTTGCAACTTTTTCCTAGAGGAATGATTGAGATGCCCCCATCTGGTGGCTATAATCCAGTGCTCTGGAGTCACACAGAAATGCTAATCCTTTCACCATGATGAAGACCAGTGCCCAAAGCAGTTTTAAAAAGCTAGCTGCTTTCTAGTTTTAAAAATTATATGTTTATGTGGGAGAAGGAACAAGCATTCTACGATTGCAGTGCTACTATTCTTCTACTTATTTTTATTAGCGAAGATAGATGCTGATTCTGTGACGGTCATTTTTATTGCAGAACCTCAGATCTGTGCAGGTTCTCTTCCTGACACGGGCATCCTTCTTTGTCCATTCATGCTTATCCCAATGTTGGCTTTAACACTTGCTCTCCAGGCGCGGTGCAGGCCTTGCTTGCTCTGTGAAGTTTGTCTTATATAAAGTCATAGAACAGTAGAGCGGGTAAATCACTCTAGCTCATATTGCAGATGAGGAAACTGAGACATGAAGCTGTTAAGCAACTTGCCTGAGGTCTTCCAGCTGGTTAGTGTAAAAGTTGAGATGAAGCACGCATCTCTTACAGGGCAAGCCACTAGATTTCTCTTTGCCTTTCTTTGGATCCTTACAGTCTAGTACATTATTTAACACTTAATTGCATATTGCCTGGTGGCACTCCCTAAGACCTTCTTGTATCTGACCTTGTGTTGCATGCTGATTGCCTGGTAGGTTTTCCAGAAAGACATGGTTATTGATTGACATTGGTGTGCACTGATGTGGATCATACCTCCTGAATGAGCCTTCTCACAAGACCAGAACACAGAATCCCATTAAAATTTTATACTCTCACCATCAGTTTCTTGAAAATATTCCACAGACCAGTTGTAAGCATGCTTATTTTTTAAAATCAATTTATTTAAATCAAAGTTGCCAACTATTAAGACATAAAATCACTAAAAGGAAGAAAAAAAGGAGTGGAACCATATGATATCCTACCAGGACAAAAATACCATTCTTCACCACTGGAAAAGGAAAAGCAGAAAGTATCTCATTGTGTTTTTCCACATTCAATGCTAAGCAATTGGCATGAAAACTGAAAAATTCAGCCAATTATCTGGATATTTTAGTTTGTCTTATAAAAAAAATAGTATATAGAAGGTATCCAGAATTCTATCATTGCTTAGTTGTCAGTCAAAAAGTCATTGTTATACATAAATATGATGTCATATCAATGCATAATAAACCTTTCTGTCAATCAAAAGTATTGTTATGTATAGACTTTGTGTCAGACATTTTAGGCTTTGCATTGAGATATGAAGTGCATGCAAATAAGGAAAATTTAAAGATGGCATGGCCACAGGCAAATATATTTTAATAGATTTAGACTTTACAGGGAAATTGACACTTGGGCAAAATCACAAAATGCAAGTGGGTAAATACAGTTTTCTAAACAAAGAAGCCAGCTTTTGAAGAAGGAAAGAGAAATATAATTTTATTATTATACAGACATATTTTTCCATTCAGGCAAATCCTCTCATTAGAATTCTGTAATTGGGAAAGGAAAAATAATAAGAGATACAAGATATTAAGACAAATTTCTTATCTCATTTTCCATATTTCCTAATGTTTTTAACAGAAGCTTTAGTTTAATACAGTTAATTTCAAAGGAATTAATTATCTGCCAAGTTAATTTATATTTAGTGTTTAAAAAATATTCCCATCTGAAAATGAAAATTTTTTTGGTTCAATTTTCCTTTCTCATCACTAGCAAAAATTTATTCTACTGAGAGAGTCTGCTGTGTGGAGCAAGATCCCTGAACAATAGGGATTATGTACCCGATTGTCTCTTGTCTTCCCCTCAGCACCTCTGTTTGGTGAGTTATCCCTGCTATGGCTACAACCAAAATCAAAAAAGACCCAAGGAGCAGTGAACCACAATGGAAACTATGGACTTTGGGTGATTATGATGGGTCAGTGTAGATCCATCAATTAAAACAAATTTACCACTCTGGTGGGGGATGTTGATAATGGGAGCAGCTATGCATGTGTGGAACAGGAAACACATGGGGAAATCTCTGTACCTTCCTCTCAGTTTTGCTGTGAACGAAAACTGCTCTAAAAAGCAAAAGTCTTTAAAAAATAAAGAATCAAGGTAAGAGACATAGGACCAAAGGCACAAACTCACATTTTGTCTAACCCAAGCAGCACTGAAACCTCCTGTGTAGGTGCTGCTCTAAATCTGGTATGTGTGCCTTTAGGCAAGTCATTTAACCTCTCTGCCTCAGGTTCTTCATCTGTAAACATATAAAATTGAAAATAAATTCATTCACAATAAATACATTTTGAGTACTGTCTCTTTCTAAATCCTAGGATAGTACAAAGAGCTAGGCTATGACTCAGTCTAGAAATTCTAGGAGAGGCAGACTTTAATAAATTCCCTAGTTTCCTGTTTAATTAGCACAAGTGGGATAAGTGCTCTGTAGAAATGCACTTGAGAATGTACAGAAGGGAAATATATAATCAAAGGCAGAGTTAGAGGTGGGTGGGTGGATAGTCAAGGTAATAAAACCTGGTGATTACAAATGGTTTTTGAGAGGCTCATATATGATAATTAGAAAATGCCTTGCAAAGTATAAAAAGCTACATATGATCTAGTGTTATTAATTTGGGGACATTTGCTTATGGTTCTAGAGCATCAGCATCTAGCTCAGGATTCATATCATAGGTGCTAAAAATATATATATTGAATTGGTTCATTTTATAGACCCTTTCTCAGCCTCAATTTATTCCAAAAACGAAGACATGTGATGCTAAAAATAAGTTGCAAAGTCCAAGAAGGCAGGAGTTATGCCTGTCATGTCCACCTTTGGTGCCAGGCCTGGCATAAAGAAGATACTAAATAAACATGTAGTAATGGCTGAATGAACAAGTGGACTTTACTGATTTCATTTCACAGATGAAAAAGCTAAGGACTAGAAAAATTACTTTGTTTAAGGTCAAAGGCTAAAAGCAGTATAATTAAAACTTGAACCCAGGATTCTTAGCTCTTAATCAATTCATTATAGTAAAATTTGTGAAGATAATATAAAATATAAGATATTCATTGGTTAATGACCTACTGGATAAGACCAAAAATGGTCTTTAGAAGAGATTTTTTTTTTTTCATTTTAGGAAAAAAATATCAACTTTGCAGTAATGTATTGTGTGTTGCTTTTTCTTTGCAGCAGGCTGAGATTGAATTTCCTCCATATCGATTACGTCCTCACCCCTCACAGAGGTTAGAGTAGAATTTAGTAAGAAAAGTGCGGGGCATGAGTACCAATTACTGTCAGTTAACGTTAAATGCTTTGAAATGGTCAAAAGCATGGTAATAAAAGGAATATCATTTGTTTTCATGTAAAGCAGAAAGGGTTTAGGGAGAAAATTCATTCTCGTAATGGAGAGATCCATTTTTAGTGTGGATACTTGAGGGGTAAAACCGCTGCACCTAAGAATAAAAGCCCCGTGTACTAGTATCCATTGTTGCATAGCAAATTACCCTGAAACGTAGATGCTTAAAGCAACAATAGGTGGGCAGTAGAGCAGAATGATGAAGGGTGAACTTACAGTCAAAGGGATACACATTCAAGCTCTGACTCTGCACCTTTTAACTTACAAGATCTTGGATAAGCTGCTCTCCTCATGTGTAAAAGGGAATAATCACAGTAATACACACACACAAATCAACAATAGAAAATTATCTTACAGAGCTCCTCTGGGCTAGAAACACTTATTGTCTCACACAATTATTGTGAGTCAGGAGTGGCTTAGCTGTATGGTTCTGGCTTTGGGTGTCTCATGAGTTTGTAGTCAAAGTGTCAAGCGGGGCTGCTGTCATCTAAAAGTTTGACCACAGCTGGGGAATCCGCTTCCAAGATGGCTGACTCACATGCCTTGTGCCTGCTCTTGGCAGGAGGCCTTGCTAACTCACTATGTGGACCTCTCACTAGGTCTGATTAAGAGTCTTCATGGCATAACTGGCATTCCCCAAAGTGAGTGATTTCCAAGAAAGCAAGGCAGGAGCTACAATATATTTAATGACATGATTCCAGAAGCCACACTCCATTATTTCTGCAACATTAGATATTATTCATTGTGGAAGGGGATTACACAAAGGCCTAAGTAGCAGGAGACAAGACTCATTGGGAGCCATATTGGATCCTGGCCACCAAATTACCCTGGACCACATGCCCTTCCAGAAAAGCAAGTAGACATTGAGATCAGAGTATAAGGAAAGTGCCTATACTCCCTAACTGATGAATTACAACATAATGAAATTCAACATACCAGCTCTCCATATAAATAAAACCCAAAATTTGTTCACACGTTTGTAAAGCAAAGAAACTACTAAAATTTCTCAAGTTAGGTTCAAATAAACAAGCAAAAACCAAGCATAGTAAGGAAGCATAAAATGCAGAAAACCATTCTCTCCTAGTATCAGGGGACTTGTGTTATGTATGAAGTTTGAGATAATGGCTACCCAGAAGGGACTATATATGTTAGCTGAATTGTTCTGAAAATATCTACATCCTGCTGACCAATTCACAGAGAGGTGCTGATAACACAGTCAGAGGAGGTCACGAAGTTTCACCTGCTAGACAGAGAAAAGAAGTTCCATAAAGAAGGTAGAGCAATAGAGAGATGCAGGAATTTTGTAAAGGGCAGAAAGGTAATTTGAACCAAAAGGGAGACTGTAACTCACCCAGGGATCCCTGAAGCTACTCATCACCAACCCAAACAATAAGAACAACCTCATCATACAAGACAAGGGATTTAAACTGTTTGAGACCAATTCGCCATCGAGTGCCCCTGTGGGAAACTTGACTTAATACCACAGATGGCCATTTCTTACTGTCCTGAGGAAGTGTACATTCTCACAGCTCCCAGCCAAAAATGAACCATGCTTCAAAGTAGGTCAGAGCCAAATGACAGCTCTCAGGAGCTTTGCAATGCACCATGGATGCAAAAGAAGAAAAAACAAAGCTGCTTAGAGAAGAATCTCAATTTTCAGATTTTAGAATGACTTCTCTAGTTGAAATGAAGTACAGAATAATCCTTTGCATGTACTGAACTACTGAATTAAGAATTTTGGCTGTGCATTTTATCCTCGAGTTTCATTTCCCTTCATCATCCATCCTTTTTTGAGAACTTACGTGCATGACAGTAACCCATACACTGTTATTAACATCATTTTATTGACTTTTGTCACAATAATCTCACTCATGATTAATCTGAACATACTCGATTCATTTTTCCAATTGTTCCCCATTACCTGAAGTAGAATAATTTGGGGCATCTGTACATTTGATACTAAAAACAGTTTGGGTTATAAATGATAAAAAGGTGTGTTTTCTAGAATGGTAAGAAAGGGGCCATACTTAATCTTGAGTAAACTTAAGTGAGTGACACAGCTGTAATTTTTCCCCATTAAGGGTATGACAGTGAAGTAGAGATTGCGAGCGCTTAGCAGCATCAAATACCTCTTCCTACGTGACTTCCACCTTTGGATCCCACCTACCATTTTGAATCATGTCTACTCAAGTTCCTTTCAGTCATTGCTCCTGTACATGCCCCCATGCCTTCTAGACTTTTTCTTATATTTTCCCTCAGCTCTTCTGATTAGCTGTATGTGTCTAATCCTAGCCAATTTTTAAAAGCTTACATGCTACCTTGTCCATAAATGTCAAGTCTAGTAAACCAATCTCTCTGTTCTTGGGACTCTTAAAAATATCTTTCCTTTGGCAGTCATCATTTCACTTCATGATTTGTGACACAGGGCAGGTTTAGATAATGTGGTTAATTAAACAAACATTTATTGAGCATCTATTATGTTCTTTGCATTAGAAATACAAAAATGATTAATCATGGACTCCCTAGCAAGAGCTTATATTTTACCAGAAGTGACATATGTGCAGATTACAGCTCTATGTAATGAATTCTATAATGAAAATATGGGTGGAGGGCTGTGGAAGCACAGAAAAAGGAGTGACTCAGTATTCATTTATTTAATTTAACAAACAGATAAATTATTATCGCCAGGAACTATTCTAAACACTATGAAATATTAACTTATTTCATCCATCTAACAATCCTACAAAGTACACAGTGTTCTCCCCAGCTTACAGATGATGAAACTGAGGTATATTCGCACAGCTGGTACGTGGCAAGCCAGGATCAGACCTAGATCGTCTGAGTACTTGCTCAGAACTACTAGACTATTCTGATTCAATATATAATGATCACAAAAGTTTTGAAAATAGAAGCTTCCAAACAAAGTTGATAGGCCTGATGATCCAGTACTCCATGAATGCTTGTGAAATAAATGACTTGGTTTGGAAGGACATATAGGAGTTTGATTGGCAAAGAAAAGAAAGAAGGACCTTCCTGGCAGATGGATGGAGATGTGCTAAAATGTAGAACTATGAAAGGACTATTTATAGGACTGTTCAAAGTTCTGTGCACATGTACTAAGCGGGTTTGCCTCATGGCCATTGTCACTCTTTGCCTAGTACTACTAGGCATCATAGCTAGAGCTGCCCCTTTGGGCTGTGTTGTCCACTCATGTAAATTAGGCTAGGTTTGCCAATGGGAGGTTCTGGCCAGACACTGCAGACCAGAAGGCAGGCAGAGGCCAAAGCACTTCTCCCAGCCTCTCTTGTCTGTGTTGTACCCCTGGCAGTGGCTATGTCTCCCAGGGCGTTTCTGCCAGGCAACTCTGGCCCCCAGTCCCATGGATCCTCTCACCCAGGTGTGTTAGGTGCCCTGCATTTGCTAATCTCTGAGCTGCTTCACCATCCCTTGCTCAGTTTCTTTGCTCTTCTATTTCCCAGATAAGCAACTCCTAGTATTAAATTTCCTTTCCAAAAGTAATTCTTAGATAGGCTTCTATTTTCATGGTTAGACTCTGACTGATATATTCAGAATTTTAGGAACAGAGTGTATTCATCATGAGAGAAAAGGAGGTTGAATTTTCCATTGATGAATACAATAAAAAATTTAATAATAGTGTTTATTTATTCTTTATCTTTAAAAATTACTTTATGTCTTACAAAATGCATAATTTATTTGTACAGTGGCATGTAAGTAAATATGTATTGTGAATTAAATACAATGTATAATTTAAATCTATTTAATGCATTTATATTTACATATTACTTATAAATTATTTAAGGCATATATTTATGTACTATATAAATACACATTTATATATATCATATATGGTAATATATTATACATGTTATGAAATATATATTAATATCTTTACATGTATTTAAATATATATTTTGAGGTATTCATTCTCAAAGTGTTTCTACTAATTGGGCATTCATTTGAAAACTTTGGAACCTCTTTATAAAAATTAATTTAGTTAATGTTATTATAATGCCAACAAAATTCATAATCCATGAGCATCTTTTCTTAGTTATAGGGATTGTTGTATGAGAACTTATCACAGAAGCATGTTACAACAGTGTCAGAGAGTGCCTTATGTGCACAGGTTTCATTTTTCCCCAGACATGGTTTAACTAAATTAAACACCGCAACATTGGCCAAAAAAAGAAAAAAAGAAAGAAAGAAAAACAGAAGGATGGAAGGAAGGAAAAGAGGAGGGAAGAAAACGAGGAGGGAGAGAAAGAAGGAAGGAAATCTATTCAAATGGCACATGGACAAAAATGAAAAAATGGAAATGGCCCCAAGGTCCAGCTTATCATCCTCTCAACACTGTCCCCAGGATGGAACATCTTTAGAGGTCCAGAAATCCTTCCTTTTGGATGGTTGGTACCTACAGAGGACATGTGCTTCCTCTGGAATGTGGCTCATCTTTTTTCTCATCTTTTCCTACTTTAAATCAGTGAGAGAATAAGGCTGAATCCAGGCTGTCAGATAGACAAAATAGCTGCAATGTCCATTGAAATGATGTCTGTCTGTGCGCACATTATTTCCATCAGGATTCATATGCACCATAGTTGACAGGAAGCCACTGACAATACAGATTATTGAGAGTACTGGTGTCCATTCATTTGTTAAAGTTCGAGTATAATTTATTTTTATTTTTAGATGAAAATAGTAAGAATTAATAAAACCATAAAAGTGAGTGACTATAGGGAGAAATTCCGAATTTTTTTTCTTGCACTCTACTTTGGAGCTACTATTTTATATAATTTTCTACTTTATTTGGCATTTTAAAATGCTAGTCACTTTTATTTGTATTTTCAAATGACCGGAGGGGAAGAACAGAAGGAGAGGGAGAAAGAAACAGCTAAAATAGCTCAACACCTGAGCTTGTTCTTTCTCAAGTTCATGCTTCTGTACCAGTTGGTTCAATCTGGACAGAACCCTGGGAAATGAGCAAACCTATAGAATAATTTCTCTGTGTTGTGCTTCATGTTTCAGAGTAGCTGTTTTCTACTAGTATCACAGAATGCTGCTACTAGCAACTGTTAAATTACATAGGAATCTGACTTCACACTGTTTATTGAAGAAATGCTGAGCATATTAAGTGAAGTTTCGTTGTGCTTATATATTTCTCAAACGCAACCATAATGCTAAGTGCCTTTATTAGTCTGAACACATTGATATAGCATTTGTAATATATAAATCTTTAAAACATATTTTATGTTTTCAAATAATCTGTGAAAACAAGATAAAGTAACAGTTTACTTTGAGGTTTGGGAAAAGAAACAGAAAGTGGAAATAAAATAAAAAATCTTCATGTAGAAAGTGCATATTATCTACATTGTAATATTAGAAGATTACAAGAATATACATATGCCATGAAATATATGTTTTGTAAGGTAATTTTAAGAAAGAAGAAAACCTAATGTCCTTATTTGAGAAAAGCAGCACTTAATTTCCTTTGGGTTCTACCTTTTCTGCTGGTGAGAATTAAAAATCTCTAAGCCTTATCTGTTATACATCTCCCCCAGTGCTTACTTCTTGGAATTATGTTCCATTCAAGTACTGATTACTTTAAATAATAATGTTAATTCTCAGTAGTTATTAGTTAAAATTAGCTAAATTATTTCAAATCTCCCTATCATGATAAAAATACAATTTAAAATAGCTTTGTTACTTTTTCTGGCAAGGGAGCATCATTATTATAATCACCACCTCCTAAAGATAGTATTTATTTCTTCTGCACAGAGAGCATTGCTGGGCCCACTTTTAAAGAGTGTACAATATAAGGATATAAAGGTGGCGGTCACTTTTATCTCTCCCCACTCCCACAGGGTTACTACTAAGACAGGCGATAAGATTTGTTTCACAATCAAGTGTATGCATCACTGAAAGGACAAAAGCTTGCTAGGTATAGTCTGAAAATCTTTTTAAAAACATATGAAAGAGTGAAGTGTGGATTTCTCGATATTTCCTACTAAGCTGCGTGTTGTAGGAAAGTGTGCTTTCCAAGCACATTTTAATATGCATATATTTATGCATGCATGTAGGTATTTCTGATATTGGTTTATTTAAAGGAAAAATAACAGTTTTCCAAAGCATGAATTCCAAAGGGCATAATTAAATTTTAAAAACACTTTGGGCTAATTTTAATATTTCAGGCTTAAAAAAAAAGTGAATGAGATGGTAGTAGTTAGGAAGATACTCATTTGGCTGCTCAAAAAGCTGTGTCTGGGTTCTGGGACCCCTCCAGTACAGCAGCAGCTGCGCTCATAGATGATCCTGCACCCATTCCAAGAAGTGCCTGGCTACAAGTAGGAGATTCACGTTTCAACTACCTACGCCAACTGCAAGGAGAAGCATTGTCAAGACCCTGCAATTCTTCTCTTTGGGTTTGCCATGGATGCTATGGTTATGGTTTCCCAAAAAACAAAGGATAATGATACTGTTAGGAGAATTTGATCTTTTCATAACTCTGTTGCATATTAGAACCTTATATTCATTCCAAAAATTACAGAATGCATGAGTTTCCAATTTCTATTCTCCTCGGATTTGAAAAATAATCTTGTTCAGCCAAAACTTTTTCTGAAAGTGAGAGAAAGAAATTTTGTTTCCTAAAAACCTAATGAATATTTGGGAGCCATAATAGAAGAGTTGTTTTATTCATCACTAATGGACATATTTTGGAAGTAAACAGAATAATTTAAGGAAACTGTGAAAATAATGCTACCATATGCCCAGATTTTTAGGGCAAATAGTTTAATAGAATTAAAATTGATGGAGGAAAAACTTAAATCAAAGAGCAAGAGATGAGGATAAGCCTTAAGTGTAGATGGATTTAAAAGTTAGACATTTCAAGAGAGACACTACCAAAAAGTCACCCTGCCACAAAAGTTCCCCCTTTCTCTGCCATATTGCTGAAATTCCACCACACAAAATAATAAAATAATAATAATAAATAACTTTATGTTTTCTAACAAAAATCCTTTTGTCATTCTCATGCTTTTCATCTTTCCAAATTGAAGTATCTAAGAGTCCTAGTCACGTTAAATTGTGATTAGTGTAAAATACACGATTTGAACCCAGGTCTCCTTTCTGCTACCCCAGTGCTCTTTAGCAGAGAGTAATCTTTCTTAAAGTTGGATTTTTAATTCAGTGCTAACCTTAAAAATAAGTATATTCTTAATCATTTTAATGCCCATATTTGTGTCTCGAGCTGGTGCTAAGTAGCTCAACTTTAATTATTTTGGACTGAAACAGATAAGAACTTAATGCATCCCAAGTGATGGCCAAATGAGGTGAGAGAGTACTGTGCCAAGGAAAGTTTCTCAGGGCTTTGAATACAAACAATGGTGAGCTCATTGCTGGACTTCTTGGCACATGGTAGTAGAGGAAGGTCGGTAATCACCAGAGACATATTCATAAGGCTAGAGGTAACTTAATTTGGGCAAAAAATTATCACATTAAATTAATTGGTTAATTTAGATCTCATTGGCTTTATAGACTTGATAAATTTGTAAATGTATGCTATTTCATAGTTGTATAAATCTTTTGAACATTTAGGGGTCTGAGAGAATTCATCTTTTGAAGACAAAATGTTGCTCAAGTTTAGCGAATTCGGTCCTTTGCCATGCTGAGACATCCATATTATCTTGCCCATCCGTACTCTCATTAGTAATCTGGATAACTGGTCCTTGTGTGTGTGTGTGTGTGTGTGTGTGTGTGTGTGTGTGTGTGTGTGTGTTTGTGTGTGTGTGTGCGTGTTTACATCAGCAGCAAATATAGAGAGAACCAAATCAAAGGTCACAGGACCCAGGTCCTTAGGTACCTAATTCACAACCAAGGACCATTGTATAGAGGATCACTTGACTTAGAGATAGCCAACAACCACTTTCATATACTGGGTTCATGACTGAACCCCAAATTTCAAGGCATTACTCCTCATTTTTTCTCATTCCTAGTCTCACTTGTACAATTTCCTGGGAAAGATGTATATTTCTTAAAAAATATACCTAATTTCTAGAAGTCGTAAGTACTGGGAAACATTCAAGTTCATTCACCCTACTTTGTCACTTGGGGGCACAGATGGTATTTAAATGCAGGATAGCTGAACTCCACAGCTGTGTGTTTTGACCTCTTTATTTCATAGCCTTAAAGGTGCTTAGTAATTCTAAAGTGATGACATGAAGACAGTCACCAGAATGGCTATTACGTCACTGGCGTAACTGTGCCATGGAGTTCTAAGAGACAAATGAAGTTCTAGTTCTGTGAAGCTCTACCAGGCAGTTTTTCACTTTCTTTCCTCCCACCCCACATCCTTATGATAAATCCTTATCTCCAGCAGGAACCTGACCATGTCTCTAGTCCTTGAAACTGGTGAGAGCTGTATCAGTTATCCACTGCTGCATAACAGACCACTCCAAAACTTACTGGCTTGAAACAACAATGATTTAGTGTCATGATTTCATGAATTGACTGAACAGTTATTCTGCTCCATATAGTATTGGCTGGGATCACTCATGTGTTTGAATTCAGCTGGAAGCTGGGCTAGGGTGTCCCAGTTCCCCACATGGCTTCTCTTTCCAGCAGGATAGTCTAGACTTCTTTAAAGATGGGTGGCTGGATTCCAAAGTGGAACAGCCCAAAAGGACAAGCCCAGACATGCAAGTGCTTATCGAGCTTCTGCTTGATATCACACTTCCTAGTGGCCAAAATAACTCACATGGCTATCCTCATGGTCAGTGAGGGAACTATATATACAAGGGCATGAATACGCGGAAGTGTGATTAATTGAGGGCCATTAATATAACACTCTATCATAAGAACTTAAAAATTAATTCTAGCTGTGTGTCAGTTTTCAAACTGTTCAACATATTTTCAGTAAGAGTCTACTATGCGATTAATATTTTGTTAGGTATGAAGACTTAAAGGATGCTATTAACTAATAAAGAAGGGAAGAGACACATATACAAATCTATAATGTGATCTTGCCTGGTATGAAACAAGAAATACATACATTGGTCTCTGCCCCTGGTTGCTGACACAGAGCTTCTGAAACCCTTCTAAATTCCTAAGTGATAAGAAAGAGCACTAGGCGCATCTCTTGTTTAAACAGTTGGTCTTTTACCCATCCTTGACCTTGCAAATTTCTAAGTGATAAACGTACAAAGAGTAACTTTTGTTCTGTTCAGGGTGCTCTGGGTGGGCTCCTGGATGACTCCTGGATGGCGTCTAGTGACCAGAAAAACCACGCAATGATTAGAAGCATGGAATTTTTAGCCCCATCCCCAATTCTCTTGAGAAAGGAGAAGGGCTGAAAATGGAGCTAATGATTCAGTCATGCTGACATGATAAAGCCTCCATAAAAACCCCAAAATTACAAGTTTCAGAGAGCTGCCAGGTTAGCGAACACATCTACGACGGGAGGGTGACGCATCCCAACTCCAGGAGGATAGAAGCTCCTGTGATTGGGACCTCACTCTATGTATCTCTTTATCTGGCTGTTCATCTATATCCTTTATCATATCCTTTATTATATAATAAACTGGTACACATAAGTAGGTGTTTCCCTGAGCTCTGTGAGTTGTTCTAGAAAATTAATTGAATCCAAAAGGGAGGGGGTCATGAGAACCTCTGATTTGTAGCCAAGTCAGACAGAAGTTGTGGGTAACCTGGGACCTACCACTTGTGATTGGCATCTGAAGTGGGGGGTGGGGACAATCTTATAGGACTGAGCCCTTAACTCGTGGGATCTGACACTATCTCCAGTAGATAAGTGTCAGGACTGAGTTAAATTGTAGGATCCCCAGCTGGTGTCATGAGAATTGCTTGGTGTGGGGAGAAAAACCCACACATTTGGTGACCAGAAGCATCAGATGTAAAGCGTTGTGGCTGTGGTAGTAGTGTGCAAGTAAAGGAGACACACAGATAGGAGACTGAGGTTTTCTAATATACCTGACTAAGGAGAGAGATGAGAATTTGGAACGGGCTCAAGAGCAGTTCTACTTGCACCTCTCCCTCCAACATTCAAAACAAATTCCAGTTCAAGGAAAGTGACTCGTGAATCTGAGGATGGACAGGGAAATGGTGCAAATATGCAGAATTCAACTGTATTAGAAAAAATGTCAATAAGGGTTCGGAATTCTACACAAGCAGGCCAGGTCTTTAAATAAATTAATGCTGAACGTATTTGATTTTTGGTGTTTTTCATCTAACTTTTAAAAGTGAAACTATGGTTCCTTAAGTCTAGTTTTGTGCAATGCACACACACAAAAATTATTCCGTATGCTTAGTACATGAGCCCCCTACTAACCTTGATCACATAGTTCTTAAGCTCAGAAGTCTCCTATCTGATTCCAAGAGCAATAAGGCATGATCATTGGAAAAAGTTAAATATTAAGGTGGGCTTCATAAGGTCAGATTTAAATTAGAACATGGGAAAACATGTAAAATTTAGCATGGTACAGAGAAGGACATCACAAGTGTGGAAAAGAACCTGATTATAACTACGGTTGACCTTCCCTGGGGAAACAGACTAAAGCCATGTGTAAATAGGACATTTAGGGTCATTTCTGTAGCTTGGCAATATAATTCCCCTTTCTTTATATATAATTAGAATGCTTGAACACCTGTTTATTAATTGACTTAGTGGTTAAAACAATCACACTCACTGGCCTACAGTGTAAATACTGTTTATTCAGCTCTCTTGATGGGATCGGGTGGTCCTTTTACCCACGTAATCAGTATGTTATGTAACCTGTAAATGGTTGGTTCCAACTTCTATGATGACATCATTTTATTCAATAGAGCTCTCCCCACACAGAATTAAGCACAGGTAAGGCAATAACTTCTTTTAATGAGATTAAGTCTGATGATAACTTAGGCACCGTTTTACTGCAGGATGTAGATGACTTTCAATCCTCCTTATGAATTAAAATATTGAATCATTTTTTGGTGTCATCAACATGGTGGTTATAAATAGAAGTGAGACCGAGGGAGTAATTTTTTTAAATAAATGAGGCCATAACCCTAGAATTTTTCTGCCACGGATTACCCTGAATCTCATCATAAAATCTGTCTAGAACAGGACCTAAATGATGCTTGCATTAACTCTAGTGAAAACTGGTTACAGAAACATATAAAAGAGGTGCTGAGCCTTCCTGTCCACCAGAACCTAAGTATGTCCTCGAAGTTTTAAACTCAGTACGTATGCTCAGAATCTACCCACTCCCCAAATATTTGTGCAACGGTAGTATCAATAATTGATACAAATGTAAGGCTGAAATGTCCAGCTCTTCTGGGAGCTTTCCACTGGGTTGGTGCTAGTTTGGAGTGTGTGTGTGTGAGAGTAAAACCCGGGGTTTTCTTAAACAAGGAATCGAACTGACGACAATAGGTGATCTCCCCTGATGAGCTCGCTGTATTATCATTATTCCTCCCCGGAGTGGTGGAGACTATTTTGCACACCCGTAGGCAGTCAGACATCACTTACATTTGAGGTTTTCAAAGTAAGCGAATAATCTGTCTCTTGTGCTGAGTCCCAAATTCGCCTGCGAACTTGGGTACTAGAGTTCGGTGGGAAGGAAAGGTGACTGGGGAACTCGACCACGTTTGTCTGGCACTTTCCACGGAGGATAGTCTAATAAATGGGGGGGTTGTGGGAAAGGAGAGAGGGAGGGAGAGCAGCACCCTCCTCCTCTTTCAGATATTGCACCTCAGCCTAAGATTTGGGTATTATTTCACCTGTATTTATAAAAACCACCACCGCACTCCCAGCACCAACCACCCAACTGCCTCGACTTCCACTAAAAGCAGCGGCTAAGCCCAAAGAAAGAGGGAAAGACTGAGGAGTGAGGGGGGAAGGCAAATAAATAAATAAAAGAGAGCGCGAAGGGGGAAGGGGAGAGATGGGAGAGAGGGAGCGCCTGGGACTCGAGACGGCGGCAGGTTCAATTAGCTAAACAAAGAAATCATGGCGGATTGTTTACTTGGCAGCGCCCTGGCTGCGCCGACCGCGGGCCCCGAGCCGCCGCCGCCCCCGAGGAGTCTGCCGAGCTGCCCCCACGCCCTGGCCGGGTAAGTGACGCCGGCGCGGGCCCGGGGCGCGGCCACCGCGCGCGCGCCGCCCCCGCCGCCACCCCGCCCCGCCGGCCCCCGGCGCCCCCCTCCCGCCCCCGCCACTCCCCCTAGTCAATCGCCCCAGCCCCCTCCTCCTGCCCCCGGCGCAGCTGGGCTCCGTTTGGATTTCGGTGACGCTGTGGCTGTGTTCCTTTGCTACTGCTGCTGCTGCAGCCATGGGGATGGAGTGGGGAGAGTTGGGGTGGGGGCAGCGGAGCAGCCTAGAGAGCTGGACCCCCTCCACAGGTTTGTCGCCTCTTGGTGTCAGGCCCTTTTCCGCTGGGCCAGCCCGGCCGGCGGACCCCGGGCTTGCTCGACTTGCGCCACTGCCTCGTGGATCAAGGCGAGCGCGCCCGCAGCCCAGGAGGTGGAGCCGGGCAATGACCCCGTGGGTGCCAGTGTGGAGGGCGCAGATAGCTACTGAAAGACTTGGCCCCAGGAAGGGTCACCACCTTCCATTTTCAAGGTCAAGTGGACTCCTTCGCTGTTTCCTTCATGTGGCTCTCTCTCCTGCCCTCCATCCCGATGACCTTTTTCTTCTTTCCTCCTGCCATCATTGCTTCTCCAAGACTGGCCTTAAGGTTGAACCTGCCCAAGAGGTCACCTCCAGAGCTGGCCTTGACAAAGCCACCACGTTTGTGAGAGCTTTCCCAAAGGCTGACTCTTTCTTCATCTTTTTGGCCCCTGAGCTCACTTTTTTCCATAGGATGGGACTCTAGTTCCTACAGAGGCTTTTAGACCAGTGTCTTTGTGCTAAGGTTGGCTGGCACAATGGTACTAGGAGGTGAGCTAATGACAGGGGAGGAAAACAAAGGCAACAAATAGGGGAAAAAACAGAGGGCAATTCACCAACAACAGAGGGGGCTCTCTCTTTTTCCAGGAAAATGGTTTCCTTTGTGGGAATCCTTCAAGCATCATCAGCATGAAAGTGACATATTTCTTTTGTAGAGAGAAAAAGGAACCCTTAGGTCCTTCAAGTTAATCTCAGTTTTCCTTCCAAGAAAACTTTTTTAAAAAAAATGTTTAGTGCATTTAGTAGTTTGCTTTTTCTCTATTTCTTGCTTTCCCTTTCTAGAACCTCAGTTAATGTATCTTATCTGTCTATGTCCTTTTTGGGGGAAATCACAATCAAGGGCAGTGTGTCAGTGCAGGACTGGAGTTGGTGGCATTTAAGCAGCCTTGGCTGAGTTCCAGGGCAACAGAACCAAGCCCAGTTGCTTCTCTTGCACACATCCTTTTGTGTTTCTGACATAACACGGCTGACAGGTTGCTAATGGACATTGTAATTTGTAGTTCAGTGAATTGCTTTATCACCTGAGAAAGAAAATGCTGCTGTTTAAAAAAAACAAAAAAAACGAAAAACAAAAAAACCGACTTGTATTATCATAGCAATTATTATGTATTTTCTATACAAATATGGTTCAATTGAATAAATTTTTGATTCATAATTTTTATTATGTCCTCTCAAAGGCCCATCTGGAATAAGGAATAGCTCTACTTTTTCTCTCCTTCCCCTAATAAGTAGCAAACGTTGGGTGATTGAATCTCATTTATTAGATTCAACCAAATTATACCTATTTTTTGCTTGTTAATCACCAAGGCAACTTTCTATCCGACCCACTATATCTTTAATAAAGCAAAACTTACTTTACAATTATAATTTGGCAGGCAAAGGCTCTATACCTTACCGTCTTACTACTCTATTTTTTTTTTTTTTTTTTTTGGCCCACTGACATTTCAATAACTAAGATTTACTCACAGCTGGGTAAGAATGGGTGTGGGTGGCAAGCCCTAGCTAACTCAATCAAGAACCCTGAACTTACTGGAGTCAGAAGCTCTGACTGAAGATTGTATATGTCTATTTTCACCATTGTATGGACATTAGAGAAAACAGAGTTGGTGCTTCCATAAAGAGCTTCTACCCAGACACTTAACTCACCAGTTAGATTGAGAGTCCATTACTCAGTAACTCCAAGCACTTTCTCATAAATAGATTTTATGTTGACTCCCTGCCCATATCAGGTCAGAGATCATAATCATGAAGGAAGTGAATTGGCCTCCAAAGTGACTTTAACAGAAGCAGAAAGATCAGTCTTTGGGTTATAGATCTTGCTGACCCATTAAGGGGCAGTAAATTAATAGACTGCACTTGAGTTGACACTTCTGATCCCAACTTAATGGATTGATTAACTGATGGCTGCTATCTTCATTATGGGCTATTAGCACATTGTTAAACCTGAACTCAGAGTTAGAAATTGTTTTTATGTTTACTCTTTAGTTCCCAAGGTTAATCAATATTCATCATGGCCCTAAAATCTTTTTTTCAAACTAAAGAGGTTAGTTAACTAAACCCTTTGGTAAAGAGGATTCAGTATTATAAGTATATATGACTTTGGCATGCAAAATATATGGTTGAAGAATTTGTAACATACACAGAATCATCCAATTAGAAATACCATCTCCAAATGGAAAAATACATATGATAAAAATATTAAGCATTTAAAATTGACATCCTCCTCTGTAGTAGTCAGCACTCTGACCCTCTTATTTTCTGTGTGCATTTATTAGGTTGGTGCAAAAGTAATTGCGGTTTAAAAGGTTAAAAATAATTGCAAAACCACAATTACTTTTGCACCAACCTAATAAATGACCGTCAAATTTAATGTATGACATTTAGACTTCCAGTGATTGTGTAACTTGCCGGCTAGGAATAGCTCTTTGTAGTCACTGTTTAAGCTTAGACTTTGTCTACGGGAAGTGTGAATCTTAGGCCCCAAAGGGCCACACTTTTGTGATTAACATATGTGAGAAATCAGTCTCTAGAAAGTATTATTAAATCCTTATGTGTTTCCTTTCTTGACCTTCCTGAAATTCCTGGAATATTCTAAGGTAGTTGGAATCTTGGTGGAATGTATATCATCAGTGGTCACTCTTTCATCTCACTATTGATAATCAGAATGTCAATAAGGCTGGGAAAACTGCTTAAGGAACTTGCAAAATTTAGACTCCCAATCATTTGATAGATTAGGAGTTGTAGAGATTGCTTGCTTCATATGAAACTTTATTCAAAACTCAGTCTGTTCTTCTGTCAACTAGGTTGCAAAAGGAGCAGTAATTTCAGATAGAGATTTAAAATTGATTAATTGGTAAACATTTGTTAAAATGAAAGCGAAAACAAAACAAACCCAAGAATTATTCTACCGAAAAACATAGGAGAATTGGGATATTTTTATGTCTCTAAAATCAGGGCTAACAAGGGTATCAAGGAAGCCTGATAGTTTCAAAAACAAAGGATTGGTCCCCAGAATCATGAGAAGCCACTTAATTTGGCAAAGCAGAGATTATTGATGGGGTGGGTAGTGTTGATTGAGAGGTTAAGATCAAAAGCAAGATTGTGGGAGGGCAAAGAAAAAGAAGACAGTGAAAAAGCCATAGTAGATAGTTTTCATGAAGAATGTCTCAGGATGATGTTCTTTGAAGGTACTAGGTTGACAAATCCTTAATTCACAAGCCCAAGTCTCAGAGAAAATAGGATCTTAGTAGAAACAGAATTAAAACAGCATTAAGAACATTAAAAACTCCATAGCAAATAAAAGCTGTGGAAAGTAACTGCCTTCAAATCCAGACACATTTGCCAGCTTTAAAAGCCTGTACCAAAGCGTAATCTTCTTGAATCATCTTTAGTGGTTTGGGGACACATGGCTACAGGATTGTGATCAGCTGAGGTAGAGGGTCCCCAAGCTCTAGGGTACACAGATTATTTTTGCTTTAAAGTGTTTGAGCCCACTCTTACTTGAAATTCAATGTCTTTTACACTTGCTTTCTCCCTTATTTCATTTTCTTAAGCCCAGACAAAATGCTTTTCTTACCATATAGCCTTTCTACAAATTACCTTGGAATTTAGGGGAAGTTGTTTCTCTTTTCTTGGAGGGGGCTGTGCATCTGGTGTCATATCTGCAGAATTAGAGGGTGTGCTGTAAGCAGAGCCTTCTCTGAAACATCGGACTACACCGCCCACCAGAGAGAGAGCAGCAACGTTTATTGTCCTGTCCTGCTACTTATGTGATTGAACCGAATCTATAATACATAAAAAAGATCATAGGCTTTATACTTGTAATGTATGCATATGAAGTCACTGATTTAAAATTTGTTTGGCAAGAGCTTATTTTATTATGAATGGTATATTGTGAGAAAGGGAGAAGTAAAAGCAAAACATTTGGCTTTGACAGTCTGCAGATAGATAAGGGTTTATTTTAAATAAAAATTTGATTTAATTAAAGTGGCTTTGAGGCATGCTATATGAGCAGGAGTGGGGGGCCGCTATGAATTAGTGGAAAACAAAGTGGAGTAGCAGAAACAGCCACCCCCCCACCCCATCTTCACAACTGCTAACCTCAGAGGAAGCAGCATTATAAAGAACGAAGGCCACACAGAGCAAGACTAACCCAAATCTGTGGAACGTGCTCCAAGGGAAGGCAGGGTTTCAGAGAAGCACCAGCTCTCACCATCACTCGGCTTCCAGATGCATATATCACAGAGTTCTGTGCCAATTAGTAGAAGAGCTAGTGGCAAAAGAATCGTGTTGGGGTAAGAGCAGGGCCTAACTTTGCTGACCAAGGCTGGGGCCTTGGCCACAATTGGGCTCCATCACTATCAGCATACCAGCCAGAACCAGGCAGGCAGGCGGAAGATGAATCAGAAAGACAGGTAGGCTTCACCTCATGGAGGTCAGATGGAGGTGTGGCTATTACCCCAGGACTCTTTGTATAGGAGCAGCAGACCTAACCCTCTCGCCAAATCCTACTCCCCAGTGAGTTGGAGTTTTTCATGTTCTACTGCGTCCCTATTGTATGTGTTTTGTGGGGAGGGGTGAGGATTGGGTGTGGATGCAAAGATTGGATGCACAGAGTAGGAAAAGTTAGGGGCTAATAAAAATGGGGAAACCCAGTGAAACTGCAGGGTTAAAATATAGTAAAACATTCAGAATATAATATTCTTACAATAAAGCTGTAGGGTTTGAAAGCAAAAACCCATACACTCCAACAAAACTCTGTGTCCAGGATTATGTATTTCCAACAATGCACTGTAAGTTACTTTAACTAGCTCTGAATTAATGTGTCAGAATTCTTATATCAAGCCCTTGTGTGTGTTGCCACAACTCAATGAAATTTTTAAATCCAAAGAATATACTTATACAACACATTTGTCATAGAGACTTCCCTTTCCAAATGAAAGCTTCTAAATATAGCCCAGGTGAAGCTGAGCACTGGAAAATGACAGTGAGTTTGACAATGGCATTTTATTATCAATTGTCATAGTTTCCTCTATACCAACACATTTTGAAAATTATATCTTCTTGAGGGCATCATGTATGATTTAACAGAACTGATTAAATGACAGTAAATGTTATTTACTGTCTAAATGTCATTTACTGGCTAAAACAAAACACAACAAATACCAAACGTCTCTCCCACTTATAATTAGTTGAAGAATTATACTACATATATACTAGGGACTTTGTGAATCTCTCAGAATATCACACTATCCAAAACACACACAGAATCAATATATTGAACTTTCATATCAACATCTCCTGAAACATCAATGTCTTCCGCTTTATTTCACTTTTTATGACTACCTCAAATTTTCAGTAGTTTGTAATTTAAGAATAACATATAAGTTTTCTATTGCCATTTAAAAATCACTATAAACTTTGTAGCTTAAGACAACAAATTTATAGTTCTGTAGGTCATATTTCTGACGTAAATCTCACTGGAGTAAAATCAAGGTGTGTCTTCAGGGTTGCATTTTTTTCTAAGGGCTTTGGGGGAAAAATCCATTTTCTTGCCTTTTCCAACTGGTAGAGGCCACCCATGTCCTTGTCTCATGGCCTCCTTCCCTCATCTTGGGTGTTGCATTTTGCTGACCATTCTTTCACGGCTCCCCTAACCACAACTGGAAGTCTTTGCTTTTAGGAATCCATGTGATTTGACTGGGCACATCTGAATAGTCTCTCCATTAACCTTAAGGGCATTCCCAAAATCCCTTTGGCCATAGAAGGTATCACATTCACAGATTCCTGGGATTAGGATGTGGACATCTTTGGGGGTGGGGGGTGAGGGGGGGCATTATTCTGCCTAACTTTTAATTCTACTTTCTTCCTAACTGTGAATTAAGTTCCTCTAGAAGCAGATACCAAGGCAAGGATCCCAGTGCCACAGGTTTATTTGGGAGTGATACCAAGAAATGCTGATAAGGCAGTGGGGAAAGGAGATAAGGAATAAAAGAAAGACAAGAAATGGTGCATTATCGAACAAGTGGCCACTGGAATATTGAGGTGTAATCTCACTGAGGGATAGTGTAGAACTGAATTGTCCTAATGGAAGTGTGCGGGATATGTAGTATTTAGGCTTTAAGTCTCCGTTCTTATTGGTCCAGGCTGCTTTCAAGGGTATTGCTTCTCTGGCACTTCTGGCTTGACCTAGCACGCTCCCTTAGCCCGGCGGAAGACCTCACACGGAGATCACAGGTATTCACAGCAAGCAGGCCTCGAGTGAAGAAGTAGGTGCCAGGAGTTTATATGTGGGGCACCAATGGGCACCTCTTATTTAATTCATCACCAAGTTCTACCTTTTATTTTTCCTCCATAGTTTCTTG
This sequence comes from Rhinolophus ferrumequinum, assembly GCF_004115265.2. Taxonomy (NCBI): domain Eukaryota; kingdom Metazoa; phylum Chordata; class Mammalia; order Chiroptera; family Rhinolophidae; genus Rhinolophus; species Rhinolophus ferrumequinum. The sequence continues at coordinate 30,239,051 of NC_046296.1, read as the reverse complement.
GACACTTTTCTCCTTCTGTTGCTACAATTCAGATGAGCTTCTCTGCATCACTCTACGAATCTGTTTTCTCCACCTCAAGTTCTGTTCCACTCCAGTTGGTACTGTTTGCCTTCAAAGGTTTTCCTCCTGAATTTTACTGTGTTACTTGAAACAAATGGACAAGCAAGCAAACACAAGTCTTTCTTAATTTCCTAGTACCTATGGGAAAATTTAAAAATAAAAATCCTCCATCTGGCTTTCAGGTACATCCATTCTGGCCCCATACTACCTTATATTTGGTAGTTCTTATACCAACTTATATTTATCCACTTTACCCTGTTCCTCGACAGCAGGAGAACTAATCCAATTTACCTATGATTTTCTCTATTTATAATCCTTAACCCTTTGGGTTCAAGCCTGGATGATATGGAACTTTTCAGCTGATACAGGTCAAATACTCTTGTCTCATTAATCTCTTTACTTGTCTCATTACTATTTTTGAGCCCATCTAACAGTTTCCTTTCTTCTTGCTCTTGGTCATAGAGGTTCTTTTTCTGTGCTAATGATCTAATTCCTGCTCATCCTTCAAGGTTCCAGTGAAACCTTTCCCTTCTCTATTTAGCCTTCCATTAACCCATCCCAGTTGGAAGTGAGCAATGTCTCTTTTCTGAACTCTTTAAAGCTACTATTTTAGCTTTTACTATTTTTTGTTCATAATTTTAGTTATCTTTTCATAGAATGTAAGTTTAATCTCAGACCGGTGCTCAGGTCTCAGAAGATAACAGGACATCATATATTTTTGCCTCTCAAATCCTGGAATGTTTTATTTAGCATATGTACTCATTAGCTATTTGTTGATATATTTGTTACACAAATAACCTTCTTTTTGGGGAAAAGTATAGAGTAGCATATTTTGACCAACATGAAAACTAATAAAAGGGAAAACATCAGTATTTTAGTGATATGTACTACTGCTATGCTGCAAAGCAATTTATTACTTAAGTTGATGTTAAAAGAATCTGATTCTTTTTTTCTTTCTTACTTCAAGCAAGCACATTTTTTAAAAAAAGTTAAAGACATCAACACCTTTGAAACTAAGATATCTTAAAAGTATAGACTAGAAGTTTGGATGTCTCCCTCTATTCTTAACCTAACCCGAAGATATGTGATAAGAATTACAAAGGATCTTTTCCTTTTTGAAAACTGATGAAGTACAGTTAAAAAGTGTTTGGGTTTTTCATTTAAAATTTTCAAATTTAAAAACGAATTTAAAAAGAACCTAGGATATCACTGTACTTGCGAGGCAAAAATATCCAGTGGGTTCTTAGATGCCAGTTCTTCTCTTTCCATTGGGGGAAAAAAAAATCCCTGTTTTCATTTTGGTCTTGTGAGTCAAGGAGATGACTGCAAAAAGCTAGGAAGCGTGGCTGATCATCTTTATGTCATCAGCATAGCTTTTCTTCTGTGCACAGTGATACCCAACAAGGCCTGTGTTTTGTGTTGCCTTTTTAGTGCTGGAAATAGTATTTCACAATAACTGTAATCTAGTTCTTTGGATCAACTGTGGCATCACAGTACTGCCAACAGAATAGAATAAAGTTATCTGGCAGGGGAGCATCATTTGCTGATCCCTGACCTCATTAACACCAATCAATTCAGCGAGTAATCAACACAGATTATTAATAATGCTGATCATTAACCCAGAAAAAGAAACTCTGTGACCAAGAAAATGAAGAAAGGAAAGCATAAGAATGCCAGTAACACTCTTTAGTAATTTTTAACCCTAAGAGTTTCGAATACCGATGCCTGGGCCCTGCCTACAGAGATTCTGAGGTAATAGGTTTGGGCTGTGTTCTGAGCATCAGCATTCTGAAATTCTTAGGTGACTGAGAATCACTTCTCTAGTCCCTGTCATTGTCTACAGGCTGACAATATGGATATAGAGCTTATAGATAATATAGAGATCATCTACTCTCCTATCTCAGGCAATTGGAGAGTTGAGCAAGCGAATCTGGCAGTGTTAAGAGGAAGGACTCATATCCACACAACAGGAGTCAGAACGAGATTCGAGGTCTCCTGGCTCCTAAGCTATAGTGCTTTCCTACTTTAAGTGTGGTCCTGGGACCAGTCGCTTCATTGGGAACTTGTTAGAAATGCAGAATCTCAGGCCATTCCCGATCTCCTGAATCGGAGTCTGCTTTTTAACAACTTCCCCAGGTGATGGGTATTCACATTCTTTTGGGAAGCCCTCACCCTAACGGTGGCTTAACTGCCATCTCTGAGAGTCTGAAGTTTCATTTACCTCAGTAGCTTCAACATCTAACACAATACCTGGAACTTGAACGATAATATTTGTTGAATTTTAGATTCCTTTTTGCTGTCAAACATGTTAGTTACATACCTTTTAACAATTTATTCTTTGAGTACGTGAACTCAATTATACTTTCTATATATTGTTCAACATTTTATCTTTATGAGCCTTTATTGAGTACCTGTATCATGTTAAGTACTGCAACTACAAAGGCATCTGAGATATTTTCTAGGAGCTCACTGTCTAGTTGGGGGAAAAACAAGGACAATTAACAGTTTGAAAACACTGTAGGGTGAGAGCCACAATGGAAATACTAGAGCTCACGGTGTTTGCTGTGGGAATGTGGATAAAGAGCATTGGGTCCGGGTCTTTGGGGTAGTCTGGGATGGTCTTTGGGGTGGCCTTGGTATTTTTAAGGCAAGTGAAAGCAAAATTGACTCTAGACAGTCATCAGAAGTCAGCCAGGTGATGGAGGCGTGGGGATGCAAACAGCACTGTTCAAGGGGCGCTCTAAGGGAGAGAGAGCAGCCCAGGCAAATCGAAGGGAAACCATGCTCGGGAATGGATGCTTTTGATAATCCAATTCGAGGAATGGAGCAGAGAGCACCAGGATGACTGGAGGTGGGATGCAGGGAAGAGAAAAGGGTTCCTTTATTTCTTCTCTACCTGGCTTTAGAAGTAAAGGGAAATGTTTAGAAAACCAGGGACAGCCCCAATATTTTACAATTTGGAAATATTGTAGCATGTCAACTGGGGTATGCATTACAGCCCAGAGTCTGGTGATCTTGTAATTGTCCTCTTTTGGTCTGTGTCCTCATAGCAGCCTAACATTCAGAATGGACAATAGCAGACTTCAGGCCAGTCCAATCCAGAGAGGATCACTTAATTCCAGTACCTTCAAAGGAACTTCCGTTCTCAAGTGAGACTGGGTCTAGACTTGCCCTGTCCCATACTTAGCCCCACGTGGCTGTTGAGGGCTTACTGCACAAATTCAGTTGTGCAGTAAGTATAAAGTACACACCAGATTTTGAAGACTTATTACCAAAAAAAGAAAAATATCTCAATAATTTTTTATATTAATGGCATTTTAAAATGCTAATATTTTGGATATATGGGGGGGTCAATAAAATACATTAAAATTAATTTCACCTTTCTTTTTACTTTTTTTAATGTAGCCACAATAAATTTTTACATTACATATGTGGCTCATATTATATTTTGTGGGCAGAAGTGGCCTAGACTATGTCAATCTGAAGATGCTACCAAGTAATTATTTTTCTCTTCCACCCTGGAAACACACTCCCAATTCCATCTGTGGCTCCAGATGACCTGGGAGGGGTTTTAGCTTTAAACTTGGAGAGGCATACCTTTTCAATGGTTGTGACAAATTGGGGGAAAGTCAAATGAGTAACAGGGAAAACTTTGTCTTTATCAAGTATTTTTAACATTTTTATTCTAGTATATCTTTTAAACATCACTGCATTTATTTTTATTTCATGGTTAGGCAGGTTTATGACTTGTCCAACTCTTTCCCTCTCAAGTCGGAATAAAATTCCATTGTCAAATACACCCTCTCTAATCTGTGTTATTTGACATACACTAGGTAGGACAGAGCTTTAGGTTCTATTTTCACTTCAGTGCAGATGTGAAAGTTCCAGTTAATGAGAGCGTTGTGTGTTTGTGTTTCAGGAATAAAAGGCTCCCTGAGTCTGCCTTAAAGCTTTAGATATTCTGTACATGGAATAAAGTGACATGCTCAAATTAACTGTGGCCAGACAGATCCACATGATATGAATATAAATGTTTGAGTCTTGTTCAAATTAAGGTTCTTGGTATCAGGGAAAGCTCTTTCTCACTAGGCAAGTCAAAATCACTGTATCTCACTGTTCTGTTGGGACATATAGCAGTACAAGATTTGCATTCAACTCAACCGTGAGATTTTATTCAGTATATTACGTTGGTGCAAAAGTAATTGCAGTTTAAAAGATTGGAAATAATTGTAAAAACTGCAATTACTTTTGCACCAACCTTATACTTAAATTAATACATTTAAGGGAACTTCTTCAGCGGTCTAAAAGCAGTCCACATTTCTTTTCTTTGGCTTTGTGGAACTTCAAAAGCCTTTTCACTTTATATCCAATGGCTAATTACATGGTTAATTGGAAAGACTGAATGGAGGCTAGAATTTGAGTTTTGAAGTCAGCAGACAGATTTCCATGTCTTACTCTCTGGTGAGCAGAAGCACGTCAGTTCACCAAAAACAACTTTGTGAAGGACTAATTCTTTGAATTGCTGTTTCTCAAAAAAATGACTTTTCTGAAAGTCAATTCACCAAAATCCAGTTCTCCTATTGAGCTATTCATGAAATGACCAATTTGCCAAATCACTGATTTATCAAAACTTTTCTATTAAGCTTTCCTAAAGTTTATAGCAAATACTGTTGTATAAGGAGACTGCAGCAGCTTTGAAAATATTTCTAAGTTTTTAGGTTAGTTTGGTTTAAGTCTTAGTTTTTTATTTTTGCTGCAGCCAGTTTACATTAACTAGTTGATAGGCTCTGACCAAAATTCCATGTGCTCCAGGTTTTCTCAGAGTATTGGTCTCTGACTTTTGGGAATTATAATTAGTGTTTTTTAAATAACAGTGTTGTGCTTGTTTTAAAATCGAGGACTTTTATAAATCATAAGGCTAAGGTGAATTTCTGCCATCCAGCTCATTTTTAATCTGCCTATTCCCTTTTGTACTCTTTTGATTCATAGGTTTGCTAACTGGATAAATCAAGTGGATTATTTACAATATTTTGTAAATTTTTTAAAAAAATGTTGTCCATAATGGACAACATACAAAAAATGACATTTAGCTGATTTGGACTGACAAATGTGCTGCTGAGCTGCTGGGCTTAAATGGCTATGGCGAACAACATCAACAAAAACAAACACAAAAAAACCTAAACTAAAACTAACACTAAACAATATTGAACTACATCTTCAAAATATCATTAAAGGCTGTGGAACCACCCCCTGCAAACCAGTTTGCTCGAAATTTTATAAAATGCAGACAGTGTATGACCTCTCTGGTATGTTGACGTGGTACTAGTTTGCAGGAAAATTTGAGGTAAACAGAAAAACCATTCTTATAAGAAAAACAAACAAACAGACACACAAAAAACATAGGGATGTCCAAAAGGGGTTTTATAATGGACTATATAATTGGGACCTTAGATTTGACATACACATTCACCGATACAAAGTGAATTTACCTTCCTAAAAAATGTTGCCATGAAAACAAAAGTAAAAGTCAATTAGAACTTTAAAAATAACCTTTCAAAGCTTTAACTCCGATGGATAATATTAATTGCTGTAAGAGTGATAGTTTAAAGAAAGACGTTCTTGGTAATTTCAGCAAATCCTCTAAGTTCGTCATTTAGTAAATTAGCCATTTGGTGAATGGATTTTCCGTATGTTGCCCTCATTGTACAGGATTTGGTTCAAGTTAGTTAACTGCTCTAAATCTCACTTGCTTTACTCTATAAATGGAGATGATAAGGGTGAGTATGTCTTAGGGGGTTTGTGAGGGTTAAATGTGGTAACGGATGTTACCTTACACTTAGCATAATACATGTTATTTCCTTTTCCTTGGAATGAAGGTTGACCTATAGCTGGGCCACTAACCAACTGTTGCCAAATCGTGTCAAGTTTTTGGGCCTTTGCTTTCTTAACTTTAAAGTGAAAGGATTTGACTAAATTATGTTTAAGATCTCCTTCCAAAGAATTCGGTGGTATTAAAAACGAAAACACACTCTGGCCTCCTGAATCAAGACTTGCTTAGCTTCCAAAACTTCTGAGGCCTGGGTTCCAGGTAATGACAGAATTCCGGGACTAAGGCAACTGGGTCACTGGTGCTAATTTCGAGGAGCCTCTCTGAGTTGTTTGCTAGGACCCGAAATATTTTTCCGTCCCAGGAATCCCAAGGTGATGTGCTCTTCAACAGCCCAGAGAGAACACAAGTTTGGTCTGATCTAAGCTATGGATTGAGGAGGGGTGGGAGAGGAGGGACCTGGCTATGTGGGTTTGTCTGAGGCCCTTGGCTTCCAGCAGATGTCTGAGTATCAGTTCAGTTTCAAGAAGCCCCCTCGTTGATGTACCTAGGGTCTGCGGCAGGGGAGTGCTGGGGTACCTGAGAGCTGACAGGGTACCTACTGGAGTGCATTGTAAGTGTGAGTGACCTGTTGGTTTCTGTCCCTATCTATTCTACCCTGAGCTTTTTGTTACTTATCAGTATTGCACATTTATTTGCTATCCTAAATAGTCTCTCTTTTATCAACATGAGATAAGCACACACTTGACTGTATTACGGCATCTGAACATTTCTGTGCATAGCAAATCTTTATTCTGGCTGGAGCACACCATAGTTGTGAATTCAAATTAGTAAGAATAATAAATAAAAACTCTTTTAGAGCAGACCAAGCTTCTGTGGAAAATAGCTACTGCCTAATATAAAATGCTATAGAAAAACTCAACTCTTTCTCCTTGGTATTTTATAAAGTTAGAGGTTTTCCCCAAACACAGAAAAGTTTACAAATGTACTGATTGTGTATCCAGTCAATGCTACATCCTTAGACTGACTGCATTTCCCTGTGTGATTTTAAGTCTCTCTATCTTCAGGACTTCTAAACAAAGTAAAAAGCACATACTTTCTTTACATTTGCATCCATAAAATGCAGCACAAATCTCACTACATTTACTCAGGGGAAAAAGAAAGAGACAGCTCCATGCTCTAGGAACCATTGACAGAACATATTGCAATCTTTTCATTAAGTTCACACGAAATGAGGATTTAACGCATGGGCAAAACAGCCCATCCCTAGAGGTTCCATTGCCCATAATCCCACCTTGAAAATGGTTCCATATTAATTGTTGCAGCCAAGTGGACATGGAGTTTTACTGCTTGGCACTCTCACTTCACAGATAACTAACTGCCATTGTGGAAACCTTTGTTTTCCATTTTCTAACCCATCCTTATTCAAGCAAATATGTCATATGTTCATTTAAACCCAGAAAATCCATATGGATCAAGCTAAACATTAATGTATTTCCTGTATTATGATCTTAACTGTATGCCTTTTTGAATATTTAGAAGGACATGTTGTAAATATATATACATATATAAATATAGTTCCACATATAATCTGCTTTAAAATTTTACATCTGAAAATTTGTATTTCATAAACTGATAATTTGCAAATTGGTCATCCGCATTACCAAAGAACGAGCTGAAGCTTCCTTTAAGTCACCATATCCCTAGTTAATTTAAAATATGATTCGATTTACAAGTATTTTATTTTCACTTCACTCCTGGGATGCATTTATTGTTTAAAGTGAGGTGCACCTGGATGAAATGAATGTTTATAAATTCTGGCTTACCTTTCCCATTTCTGTGCCTCAGGTTGTTAACTGTTGAAGTCTTACTTTATCTAAAATTATGTAGTTCAGCCTTTTAATAAACTCAGAATAAGCGAGTTCCCCAAAGAATCATTGGGACATATATTATACTTATTTCCTTAAAACAAAGAAAACAGAATTTCCTATATAATAAATCCCTCACTACCCACAATTCCACCTTGCAAATAGGAAGAACTCAGTTGTGTCTGGGGACTGTACACAGTTTGCAACTCCTGTATGGTAAAAATCCTGGCACACAAACAGCCAGTAGGAGTAACATGCCAATTTTGAATTGTTCACTGTTTTTATTATAGGTTCTAGGTTTCAGATGAACAGGAGCTTCCTATTGCTTTTATAGCGGGATATGAAATTGCAGCCTCTGGCAGGCGGCACCTGCCCTCTTCCTGGCATGCTCTAGTCAGTCGTTGGCCATGTGATACGCTAATGTAATGTATATTTTGTGTTATGCTTGACATGAGGATTTAAACATTGGGAAACACAATCTCTCCCTGAAGGTATGCAACCTATGGTGTTAGGTCTTAATAAAGTCTCCACACAATTAAAGTTTAGTGTGTATGGAGGGTCTTGTCTTCCAGGATGTTTTAAGTGGTGAATAAAACAAAATCTTCTAAGCATCTTAAACAAATGTATGTAATATCTCGTTCCCTTTGGATGGCAATTCCCTGAAAGCTCTTTTGCCCTTAGCCATCTATTATACAGACCACACAGTATGATGTGTTTAATACTATGTACTGTATAGAGAATTAATCACATACATGTGCACTGATCCCTTGTCTGTGCTCTACTGGAGGATCAGTATATTCTCCCTTAAACTGGAAATTAGGAGTATTTGAAATAATTGATAAACACTGGATATACCATCCGTCTTATAAATCTATAAATATTTAATCATAACTTTTGAAAAAACTGGAATACACGTATAAAGCAGATTTTTTAAAAAATTGCAGTTTCTCAATTTCAGTTCAAAACAACGCTTAAGTCTGTTATTAAAATAATAGACACAATTTTAACATCCTTAGCTTGGGTATTAGCAGTATCTGAAGTTCATTATTATGGCGTGTCTCTTAAAGGTCTGTCTTCCAGAGTTGCCTAGCTGAGCTAACAACTTATTACTCAGTTAAAAATGACAATTAAATCTGTTAATATACAGCTGTGGGACTATGGATAGTTTCTTGAAATATAATATATTTAACCTTTATCACATTTATTTATTAAATCACAAAAACACAGCATCATAGTCTTAGAATAGATCTTAAAGTTCTCCAGTCCAACTACCATCTGATATTTAAATCGCCTCTAAAACTTTCTTGCCAAACCATTTTTATCAGTGTACCTCAATTGTAATTAGTCACCCCAAGATTGGTCTTTTATCCAATATCTCACGCAATGTCCTCCCCACTCCCTAACCCCAGAGTTCTGCTTAGCACACTTAAGAGAAAGTTGTGACATCTTCTGAACCAGGGAAGAGATCACCACAGAAACTTTTATTCATTCTTAATTGAGGGTGTGTCACTGAATTTTAAGTTCAAAGACCTGATGTGCCCTTAGCCATTGGGCTTTTGTTCCTGACTTCCTCAGAGTCTGGCAAATGAGATTCAGGTACCACAAGTCAATTATTGAAATTTGAAATGGCCGAATAGACAGTGGAGTGCTGAAACTGGCTCCTACCAGAAATTATGGTTTGGCAGTTATGTGACACTTAGAGTTAAGTGATAATCCCTTAGATAGCTTGAAATCAGTCTTGGTGAAAGTATTTACACCACAGAAATTGGCAAATGGTTGAAACTGTCTTTCTGAGATATTCATAATTGAATATGAAAGAGGAAAACAAATGAAATACATCCCTGATACACTACATTACAGAAACCAATTGTAAGAGAATCTGGCTTTTAAAAATAAATATTGTAGTAATAATATAGTAACTATTGAAAAATGAAATATAGAACCTTAAGCTAGAGCCTATTACAAACCATCCTTTCTCTCAAAATGACTCTTTCTTTTGGGATCAATTCTTTAACTTCTTTGGGAAACTTGAAAATTTACTTAGGTGGCTTGTTGAAAACCACTGTTTTTTGCAAATATTCTATACAATGGAATCACTGCATACTTTTGGATAACTGATCCATGAATGGAAGTTCTCTGAGTTGACTTGCAGAAGCATTATACAAAGTAATGATAATCATTTTTTAAAAATCTGTGATTATGTATGGATGTGATAATCTGTAGCAGTACTATCAGATAAATAATACATATTTAAAAATTTTCTGTAATTACATGTTTACCCGATAGGCCAGAATGACTCTGTCCCAAGGAGCTGTTGCAGACTGAGTAAATAATACATGTTTTAAAGTCCATAATTACATATGTAAACGATAGACTATCGAGTAAATAATGCACATTTTAAAAAGTCCATAATTACATATTTACATGATAGTCTGTAAATTCTGTAATTACTTATTTACACAATAGACCATAACAGCTGTTACAGTCTATTATGTTAACTCTCATAGAATTATATTATGGATTTTTAAAAACACCATAAAGAACCTAAGGAATGGAATGATGGAAATGAAATAAAATATAAACTCATACTTACTATAGCTCTCTCAGAAGAGGACTATTCAAAGTTTAAACTGTTTCAAGGTACAACACATGGCTGATACTTTATTGATAACCACTGACTTAAAATTTATTTGCAAAAATATGTGTTACAGAATCACAGACTGAGGGTAATTGGTGGGGTGATGTTAGACCAAGTTTTTCATTATTTCCATAGATAAAGCTTATTCTTGGTAGCATAAAAAAAGCATTGTATGTAACTTTTAATGTTTCTTAGAGTTCTCATAAAATTACAGTGAAGCACAATCATTAGCATTATATTTGTGTTCTTCATTTTTTCTTTAAGTACAGTAGAATATACTAGTTTTTACATACTGACAAGATGTTTGGGTGTGTATGCAAAGGTTATACATAATCATAACATGCATTTGTATGTTTTTCATGAGGATTATAGTTGCTTTTCATGTATTATTTAAGGGCCCTCATGGATTAAGGATTCATATGGTGCATTTTACATCTCAACTTCTGAATTTACTCTAAAGTTAAATATAAGATCAATATGAGACTTCTGTCCATAATTACTACTAAATAGCAAGGATAAATTAAGCAGGTGAGAATCTGTCATTTAGTGATATTGGACCATATATTTTTAGTAACAAAATACAGAATGGGAGAAACCTTTGATCCTATTTGTTGGGTATTATTCTGTAAGATATTTGACAGCTTGAAATAAGTGAGTGCTTGATTTTCAGAGAGCTGTTATACAAAAATAAATCTTCACATTTCATAAAATTTATTTTCACTTCATATTTGAGCTATAAACCTCTGACATTTCTCAACAACATCTATGGATGAAGTTTTTTAAACCAGTGGTTTTCAAATTTGTTTGACTGCAACTCTTGCTAGGAAATAATGTACATTAATACCTAGTACATGCATATATACAAAACTTTCACAAAAACATACAGACCCTTATAAAATGTAATGTATTCTGATATTATCTACTCTACTGTTTTCTTTTTTTGGGGCGGGGGGGAAGGGGAACAGGACTTCATTGGGGAACAGTGTACTTTAGGCCTTTTTTCCAAGTCAAGCTGTTGTCCTTTCAATCTTAGTTGTGGAGGGCGCAGCTCAGCTCCAGGTCCAGTTGCCATTTCTAGTTGCAGGGGGCATAGCCCACCATCCCTTGTGGGAGTCCAACCGGCAACCTTGTGGTTGAGAGGACTAACTCCAACCAACTGAGCCATCCCGGAGCTCAGAGGCAGCTCAGCTCAAGGTGCCGTGTTCAATTTTAGTTGCAGGGGGCGCTGCCCACCATCCCTTGTGGGACTCGAGGAGTTGAACCGACAGCCTTGTGTTGAGAGCCCACTGTCCCATGTGGGAATCGAACTGGCAGCCTTCGGAGTTAGGAGCATGGAGGTCTAACCTTCTGAGCCACCGGGCCGGCCCCTACTCTACTGTTTTCTATTTCGTTTTGTAAAAATACTGGTTGTGACTCGCCAAATTGATTTCATGATCCACAAATGGGTCACCACCTGCAATTTGAAAAACATGGATTTAGACAATGCTTTTTATTTCTGGGGCACACAGGGTTTCCTTACTTTATAATAGGTAGATAAAATCCAGTTGAATTTGGAATTGAAGCATTTTACTGTAGATCATAGTTGTGTAGTCAAACAAAGGTTGATTCATTATTTATGAATGTAGAAATACATAGTAAAGATATAAGTTTTCTCTTTTACGTCTCTGGTGTTAAAGATCTTGAAATAGACTATCCTAGAGTACATTATTCAAGAGTTTTTAGTTATTATTGAAACTAGAAATTATTTAACTGGAGCGGTGCAGAGTGATACATCAGATTTCTGACTTGGAATGTCCTGCTTAAGAAGGGATTCATTTCATGGGCATTGTTGATGTTCCCAATGCAGATTTGAAAGCAGAAAAAAAAAAAAAAAAGAAAAGAAAAACTACTGCAAAAATGATAAATGATCAGAGAGAGATTTTCATCTTCTTTTTATGGTAAAGAAGTCCTTGAATAATGAAATTTCACAGGGTATTGAAATGTATCTGATTTTGAAATGAGTGAATTAATTTGAAATTAGGATCCCAAATGAAAGTCACCACTATTAATTTGTAAATAAAGTATTTAGAAAATTGTTATTTTACTCTTTTTCATTTTATATGTCAATGTTCATTAAATACAGTGTGCTAAGGTTTTGTTGTGGGATGTAGAATAGAAAAAAGTGTTCAAGAAGAAGCCACGCTTCTGATTGCATAATGAAAGGTCTAAAATTGGTAAATATTCACCAGACACAAATATCTAAAAGTTATATTGTCTGCTAGTCTCTATCTGTCAATATTTTACGTTGGAGGAGAAATGAAAATGAAGGAAATTTGTGTCAGTATTCCTGAATACTTTCAGACCACAAGTTTATATTTGTAAATTCAGTCATAACCTCAAATATATACCATACCAGATATTTTGTTTTGATTAAAACTAAAATTCTCTCTTACTTGCTTTTCCTCCTGCATTCCTTAGAGGGCAGCCCTCTTTCCTTCCAGCCTCTCTTCTAGAGAACTGTCCTAAGCCCCTCACTCTCCTTCATTCTTCCCTGATGAGTCAAGACCATAGCTTTTACGGTCTATTTCCTAAGTGTATCTTGAACTTGCCCCTTTTTTCCATGCCCACTGTCATTTTCTATATTCAGACCCTCATGATTTCTTTTAAGCCTCTGGAATGATCCTCCCGCCTCCAGCCCACCTCCATCACTTCATGGTTGACACTGCTGTCGGGGCAATTGATCTAAAAATCAGCTCTTGATCATGACTGCCCGCTTCTGAAGATTCTCTTTCTCTTTGCCCTGTCCGGCCAGCTTTGCTCGTCCTTCAGAACATGATAGTAGGGCTTCCTGGCCCCCCCTGGTTCTGTCAGGGTGTCCCCACCCTGGGTGGCCGCAGCACTTTGGGCCTAGCATTATTGGAGAGCTGTGAAACTGTTTCACTGCATGTTTGTCTCTTTCGCATAAAATTTTAACAAAGGCAGTGACTGTATCATTTTGCCAGGAAATAGTAAGGGCTCAATAAATATTCGTGGCATCATTAGATGGAAGAACCACTGTCTCAAAACATTCACCTGCAATTCAGGCTGATATTTGTCAACTAGATTACTGACATGTTGAACTCAATCCTCTCAATGGTTACTAAAGAAAGTGGAAATAGGGGACATATTTAGAGAGAGATGAAAAACTTCCTACAGATTACAGACCCAATTAGGAATTGTATCAGCCTAGAACCCAGACTCTTTGACATTGTATTTTTAAGAAAGAGATTGAAATCTGTCTCATTCCTGGCTTCTTTATGTGTATGAGTAAATTATTTCCACATTGCATGTAGAAGAAGCCTTTCTTGAACTCTATAACCAAATTGGATGTTGCATTTTTAAAACCTGCACCACTTTATTTAAAAAGAAAAATTCTTAACTATATACTGTAACTGTGAATGGACATCATTGTGGGTACTTTGTTCTGGAGGAATTTCCCTCCTGCTACATTGAAGTTTCAGAGATTTGTGATTTAATAGCAAATGATTGCATCACTTGGCTGTTGTAATGCCAAATACGTATGTATTGGAGAAGTTATTTATTTTATATGCATTTGTTTTCTTTTTTATTATTATAATGGAATTTGAAGACAGAGATAGATTTCTTCCCTGCAGTGTTAACTACAATAAGGGTTAGCTTTATGGAATGTCATTCGACTGGTTCTTATAATGATAAATATTTCCATGACAAAACTTACTGTGAACCTGTACTCTCTAGAAATTTCTCTCTCCCTTGGCTACCATTTTACCTTCAGGAGAAAGCAGAGAATTGAAGTAGCCGTAGATTACTTCTAGAAACTTGTAAGCAATTAAATGAAACTCATGTATATAAAGGACAGCTTTCCCTTTATATTAGTCTGCCATCAGTTGTCGACTTTTTTTTTTTTTTTTTTTTTTTTTGCCTTTTACTTTTCTTGCTCTTCTTATTTAAAGTTGCTGCTCTTGGTGGTGCTATTGTCCATTCATAAATGTGCCTTGAAATACAGGGTGTTTGCCAGAGATACTGATAAGCTAGATTCTTTGTCTTGGGACCATTCATTCACTTAGTCATTAAAAATATTACGGATCACCCCTTGTTGAAAATGTAAGCATGAACACAAATCCTGGCTTCAAGGAATGTGGTCTAAAAATGGTATGAAATGTGTACATAAATATGACAAAAGTTAAAAAGTGCTATGTTAGAAGAATCTAACCCCGTCTTACCAGCTCTACTGTGCTCACTGAATGTGAATCAGTGTCATCTCTTGCCTAGATAACTGCCAGGGTCTGCTGATTGGTCTCCCTACTCTCATTTGTCACTCCCTCCCATCCCCACACCTCCCCATTTATTCTCAACATAGCAGCCAAAGGGTCGTTTTGAACTGAAAGTCAGATCATGTCACAGCTTAAAACTCTCTAATGGCCCCCCTGCATTGCCATAAGCTGCCCCTCTAACCCCCGCACCATGAGTCATTGGCCCCATCTCCTATTCTTTCTCTCCTTCACATCCCTCAAGCCACTCTGGTCCCTTTGCTGGTCTTTAAAAACATCCAAAGTGTTCCCTCTTAGCTTCTTTTATTGGCTTCTCCAACTGTCTGGAATGCTTTTCCCCACGTATCTGCGTCCTGACTCTCCCCTCCTTCGAGTCCTCAGGTGTTTGCTCAAATTTCACCTTCTTAGTAAGCCCTACCTTAACTATATTAAAAATTGGAACCCCCTACACCCGCTTCTTCTGCTCCACATTTCATTTTACCACAGACTCTATAACCTCCTAAATACTAGGTCATTGTTTGTTTATGATGTCTGTTGTTTGTTGTTCCTCATTAGAAGCTCAGCTCCTTAAGGCAGGGATCTTGGTTTTGTTTGCTGATGCCTCTGAATCACCTAGAGGAGTGCCAGCCCATAATAAGCACTCAGTGAATATTAGTTGAATAAATGAAAAAAAAAACGAATGAGATTTACAGATGAAATATTAGCAAGATTTACAGGTAAAAGAGATTTATTCCAAAAGGAAGGGATCGGGAAGGTCTCAATGGACATTTATCCAGATTGTGTCTTGATATATGACTAAAATTTAGATATATACAAATACATTTAGGTGAAACTGTTTTGCTCATTGTTTAAGGACTTTTTTCCTTCAATATTTTCTTGTAATTCTTATTCATAATACTCTTGTTAAAGTCAGTAAGAGGCACATGGAAGAAAGGATAAAGCACATAAATAGGAAAATGGCTGCAAAATTATTTGGGGTACGAGAGTATACTTTTCGCCCATCTGTGTAATGGTTCATTTTGTTTTGTGGTAGTAGGAGGAAAGGAAGAATGAAAAGAAAAATCATTGCAGCAATCACATTCAGTTTATCACTTCCCTGCCACCCTTTCAAAATGATTTCAGAGACCTGATGTCCTCAAAGCTTACTTCTAACTACTCATTAAATCCAACATATGCTTTTAAAAATTGTCATTTGAATGTTTTGCAGTTCTTTAACTTCTCTTTGACAGATTTATAGAAAAAAGTAACTGCATAAATATTAACATCAGATAATTAGCTAGTATAATATAATGCTAACAACAACGGAGTTTACTTTATAGAAGAATCTTAAATTGAAGTGCCTGCATGGTTTCCGCTTCTTTTATTTCTTACTTAAACTGCTCCAAATGAAGCTTTTACTACAACACCAAGCACTGAACTTAGAAGTTTAATACTACAATGACTGGAGGCCATGCTGAAAGTTAAGCAGCAAAGAACTGAGGAACAACATGAAATACAATTCTAAGCCATGCTTTGCTAAATTGGCAAGAGACTGTTGCTAAGGTACTGGGGTTCTCTGTGTGCTTGCCTCTTATTCTTTCTTGACCACAGTCCAGTCAGGCTTTTACACTTGTCGCTCTACTGAAATTTCCCATACAACGGCGCTTGATACACTTGAAACGCTTTCTTGGCTAGTGTTCCTGGACATCACCCCTCTGCTTTCCTTCCTACCTCAGTGCTGTCTCCTGAGTATTCTTTGCTGGAATCTCCTCCTCCTCCTCCTCCTTGCCCCCTCAAAATATTGCTGTGTTCCAGGACCCAGTCCTCATGCATCTCGTTCTCTGGATCTGCACTTGCTCTGGAGGCGAGCGCATTTGCTCTTGCGGCTTAGATACCATTTCCGTGCTGATGACCTCACGTGTTTATCACTATCACCTGTCTCTCTTCGAAGCTCCAACTGTTTATCATCATCTACTAGGCATCGCAAAATGAACACCTTTAACACAGAACACTTGGTTTCCCTTTAGCATCAACTTTGCAACCTTCTCCTCCCCCTTTGTTCTGCATCTTAGTAAATGCCAGCACAACCATCCCCACTCATTCAATTGCTTGGGCCAAAAATCCATGATTCGTCTTCGACTCCTCTCTGTCTTTCAGACTACATTGTCCAACCCTATCAGCAATTTTTGCTGGCTCTACCTCCAAAGAGTATTTCAAAGCTGACTCTTCTGCCCGGTCTCTAGCTTCCCATCCTAGTCCCCACCATCTCTTGGCTTATCTTCCTGCATTTACCCCCAACTGGTTTTCCTGCTTCCACTCTTGTTCCCTTACAGTGCATTCTCAACCCAGCAAACCAGTGGACTTCTACAAGAGTAAATCAGATAATGGCAAATTTCCCAATGAGGTTCTATCATACTTAGAAAATATCCAAAGACCTATGATGGCTCACAAGCCCCCTTATGATTTGCCCTGAGTTTTTTTCTCCAACCTCATCCCTATCTGTCTTGCCATCAACCCCAGGGCTCCATCCCACTGGTTGCTTTGCAGTTTTTTCAGACCCCTTGCTGCCTTTGTACCTGCTGCTCCCTCTTCCTGGAATGATTTTCTCCTCCCACAGGTAGATAGGTGCATGACTTACTTCCTCCTTTCATTCCCTGCACTACCCCTGAGTCACCAGCTCATCCCATCGATACCAGCACCCCGATTTTATTCTCTTTCCCAGTTTTGTTTTCCTCCATTGCATTTATGGCTAATAATTGTTTGTATATTATCTATCTCCCTGCTATAAAATGAAGGCAGAAACTTATTTGTTTACTTCTCTGTTCCTTGGCACGTGGTAGGCACTCACAATTTTTTTTTGAGAAAATAGATGTTTAATAAAAATAAATTATTTGTTTAGTCTGGTTTTACTTAGTTTTTGCCTTCCTTGTTTTCTCTATTTCTGCTTTCTTTATCAGAAGTATGTCATATCATAACCACTCTATATATCCTACATATCCTATTAAAGGTAACTTTTAAAAATTATATTCATAAGAAAACACTATAGATGATCCAGAGAAACTGAAAATATTCACTGGAAATTATAAATCTTGACCCATTCATACCCTCTGTCTGGCATATTTTCATTAGTTTAAGATAATTCGTATACTGGCTGCAGTTAAAAAAAAAAAAAGGTTTCCTTAGAGATACAGATTCCCATCAAAACCCAACACAAAAAGAGCATGAAGGAGAAAGATACAGACAGAAAGACCGAATATGAATACTTATTTTCTTTAGTGCTTTATTCATGATTTCAATTCAGTCCATAAAGACCTTGTGGAAACTACATCAGTTATTTCATATTTTCCATGACCCAATTCAACCTATTGCCCTTAGGCTGGTCAGAACTGGAACTAGGTTTTCTGATGGATGTTAATAGGAAGTTAACAGAAAATAATGGAGATAAAAAATATAGTGAGAAATGAAAGCAAGATGGCAGGACAGGGGTGAGCTGCCCAAGCATCTATGTTCCTAAAACCATAGAAGAGAGAGAGAGGGGCCATTTGATTCCTGGGCTCCCAGCTGGTCTTTCCATCATCCCACTTCACCTTATGGTCTAGTCACCTTCTTCCTGTGCTGAGTTCTGAGCTGATAGACAAGTATTTATAGCACACCATTTTGGTTTAGGGTACAAGTAAAGCTGAATAACCAGGACAGTGGTACATTTAGGGTCAATCGTTCCCTGATGTTTTGGTTGTTTTTTTGAGTTTATTTACTCTTAAAAAATTCTCCAAAGAAAATCATAGCACAAAGGTGGACCTACGCAGGAAGTTCTTGAAAAACTGTTTCTCTCTGGGGCAGTCCTTTACCTATAGCAAAGGCAAGTGACTCTATAGTCATTGGACTGGACTGTGAATATATCAGTGAACATAATTTCGAGCAGCCTGCTCAGTATTTGTTGTTTGATTAAGTAACTGTCTCAATTTTTTTAAACCAATCCTTTATTTAAACTAAAGTGAGGGGTTGGTGGACAGGCTAGTTTGAGTTAATAAAAATCAATACTGCAAATTTTTAAAAAAAGCAATTTTCTCTTATAAAATCTTGCAGCTAGTAGCATTTTTCAAGTAGAGATCCTGCCAGATCATAAAAATAAGACTTGGGTATTACTAATACATTGTTTATATACAAATGATGATACCAAAGGACAAATGTTGAAGTAAGGAAATTAGTGTATATATTCTTATTAAAATCTTATTTTTTGGATTGATACATGTTCATCCAAATTATTTCTTAATTTTTATAAATTTATAATTCTAATAGGCAAAGAGAATTTCTAAACTACATATTTGAACAAAACATTGGTTCATACAAACTGATAAGTGGGGAGAGAATATTTGAAATTGAAACTATTTTAGAAAATCTGGGCCATGACACTATCCCAGCTATAATGCTTGTCATTGGTTGTAGCCTGGACCCACCTCCTTCATGTCTGCAGGCGTGGAAACTGAGGCGAAGGACATGGTGTAATGCATTTGTGATAAAATTTGTGATGTATATAGCCAGAAGTAACAATCCATTCCAAGCAGTATTTGAAGGTGTTTTATTCAATGATGATCTATTTTATAGAATTATATTTTACTTTGATATATTTGCAAACTTTTTCAAAGTCTTCCTTCATTATATCTGTGGGCTTACATAATAATTACATAGCAGTTATATAAGTTTTTAAAAGTTATTTCACATTGTTATTAATTTAGTCAGTGCTAACTATCATGATGCATTCATAATACTTAATTTTGTTCTTTTGTATTAGGGATTTTTATGTTTCCTTTTAAATTTAATTTTTAGCTTTTTATATTGGTGTTCATTCTGTTTTGTTGTTGTTTTTTAAAATGGGCATATGCATTTAAAATTATAAGCAGTCTTTTTCAGATGTTTTCTCATGTAATAACTAGAAGATTAAACTGAAGAGTATAAAACAAGATTCAGTTTGAAACAGCTGCAACCTATAGCTACAGGTTTTTAATTCATGATTGAATAAGTGTATTTCATCAATATTGTTATAAGCTCCATACATTCTTCTTTTATTTCATATATTTTAAATGAATTATGTATATATAATAAGCATGTGTTAGAAACCTGTTTGAAGTCGATGAAGAAATGTTTGGAGACCTCACCTCCGTTTTCTCATATTTAATTCTCATGTACTTCCTAAACTGGGGAAAATTTTGCATTGTACAAGCCATGAAGAAATTTGAATGTGAAAACAATTATTATTTTTCTTTTATTTTTCATACTGCTGTGGAAATTAAACAACCAAAAAAACGTTAATTCAATGCTGTATTATGCCTGAGATTTTAAATACACAAAAGTCAGTAAAATAAAAGTGATGGTTCCTAGAGCAAGTGTAATTCAGACATATTGCACATATATATTAAAGTATAAAAGTTAACACCATATGTACAAAATACTACACGGGGCCATTTGTGTCACCATTGATAAATGCACAACTCCTATAGGAGCTGTGAGCTCTTATAAGAGCCAGGATTTGAGTCCCAGATATGAGAGAGGTTTAGGTATAGTTGTGGGAATACTACTGCATTTCTTCTGTAAATTTTAAATTTCAACCAGAAAACTATAGAAGCAAAAATTTCATTAGAGAAACTATTCTAAAACTTCTAATTTTTATAATCACAGATTTATTTCTGTGTTATAAATTCAGTAAGGTCTTTGACATTTGTTTTCTTTGTTGGTCATTTATTAATTTCTTTTTCAACAAATATTAATTGAGAATTTACTGGGAACCAGACTATCCTAAATACTTGGATCATCTGCAAACCAGACAATAACCCTTGCTCTCATGAAGTTTATATTCTGTGAAGAACCGCAGACAGTAAACATAATAAATAAGTAAATTGTAAAGTAGATTAAGGGATGGTAAGTGCAATAAAAAAATGGAAAAAAAGGAAGAAAAAAAGGGTAAGGAGGGTAGGAGGTTGGTGGATAAATTGCAATATATGAAATAGGGGAAGATGTGAGAAAAGACCCAAAGGCCAAGTTCATAGACAGGGGATAGTTTCAGGCAAAGGAAACAATTAGAGCAAGAACCCGAAGGCAGAAGTATGCCTAGCATAGTCAAGGTGTTGCTTTTGTGTGGCTGAGAAGGGATGAGTGAGGGGGTAGTGCTAGGAGATGGTATTAGAAAGTTAACAGAAGAGTAGATCATGAAATGCCTGTGGGCCATGATCTGGGTTTTGACTTTTACTCTGAGAAAATTAGGGTGCAATCCTAGGGTTCTGAGCAGAAAAGTGACGTAATTTGACTTTACTTTTAAAAGGGTCATCTGGCTTTTGTGTTGAAAGTAAATGGTATGGGGACTATGATAACAGTACAGCACTGGACCTTATTGGAGACTCTTAGACTAATCCAGGCTATAGGTTTAAATGAGACTAGCAGCAGTGGAGTAGGGTGGCAAATGTCCTGCTTTGGAGCTAGTTTGAAGGTAGTACCAACAGGATTCCCTAGTGGGTTGGGTATGAAGTGTGAGAGTAAGGAGGAAATAAAAGATGACTCCAAAGTTATTGGCTTAAGTGTCTGGAAAGATGGTGTTGCCATCATCTTATACGTATGATTGTTGGTAAAACACATTTAGAAAGGAAGATTATAAGTTCAGTTTTGGACTTGTGAATTTGGAATATATTTTAGACCTCTAAGTGGAGATGTCAGTTGGATTTAACAGTGTGGAATTCAAGAAAAAAGTCTGGGCTGGAGATATAGCTTGGGGAGCCATGGGCCTCTAGATGATATTTGAAGCCATGAATATAGTCATCAAAGGAGTTAAGTAAAGATGGAGGAGAGAATAGGGCCAATGACTGAGCCCTGGAGCATGTCAATATTAAGATGCCAGAGGAAAGAGGATGAACAAGCATAGGAAACTGAGAAGAAATGACCAGTAAGGGAAGAGAAAAATGATCAACTAGGTCAAATATTGCTGATAAAGCAACAGGAGGACTGAGCATTGACCACTGGATTTAGCAATGACCTTGATAAGAGCAATTTCAGTGGTGGGTGGGGATAAAAGCTTGATTGTAATGGGTTCAAGTGAAAAAACAATGGAGAAAATGTATGTACAACTGTTTTTACATATTTTCGTGAAAGGGTAACAAAGAAATGGGATGATACTTAGTGAAGACAGTCAGGTCAAGAAAGTGGTATGCTGATTAAGTATTGAATAACTCCCTGGGTGTAAAAAAAAAAAACAAAAACACAGACAAACAAAACAAATCAGAAACCACAATTTGATATGTAGCTTTTGCCAATCGCAGTAATTTAAGTACCCCCTTGGTGGCTGGTGTCACTGATTGAATTGTTGAGAAGAGATGTGCACAACTGGCCTTGGAAGTTGACCTGAGTCAGCTCTAGCACACCACTGAGTCAACAGAAGTTTGGCTTTGTTTTAAGATGCAACAAGTAACAGCTACTTAGTATATTCTGTGGGGGCTAATCCAATAGATAGCTAAAAATTGATGATGATGATGTCAAGAACAGGGTGAACTGCTGGATGAAATTTCCCAGAGTAGGTGAGAAGGAGTGTGATCCAGTGCACGAGTGGAGGGATTGGCTTTAGAAGTAAATATGTATAGTTCATCTATGTTAATAGGGGGAGAAGCCAGAGCATATAGTGAAGATCCTGCAGGTAGTTGTGGTGGAGGGAGTCTCAATGCTTATCTGCATGGAACAGAAACCACTTAAATAAAGTTTTTAAAATGATGAATTTTTTGGAAGAATGTAATGGTAGCTCAGAAAACCCAACGGGACTAATTGTTGTTGAGCTTCATGAGGAGGTGAAGGGACTTAACTCTTCTCTCTTGAGTTGTAGATATATTTTCTACCTCTGGAGTCTAAGAAATGTTAGTCATTGACCCAAAGGCATCATGTATCTACAAGGCATTCTTAAAAAAATCATTTATTGCCATTTTAATATCCTATTAAAAATGAATTACTTTTGGTAATTTTTTTTATACTTTAAGTTTCATAGATCATTTAGTCTTTGTGAGAAAGGGAGTATGGATTAATTACTTTCATATACTGAAAAAAGATGTATTACATCATGCTGATGTTTGAGATAATTTGTTTGTCTTCCAAATTATTTTTTGAATCATATAATAAGTAATACATGTACATTATTAAAGGGTTGAACATTATAGAAGGGAATAAAATGAAAGTAAAATCTCCTTCTCTGAGCTTTTTCTCCCTTAAAAATCCCAATCTCACTTCTCAGAGAGAAATACATTTCTTATGTAGACTTTGGGGAAAGTTTTATGTATATTTAACATATTCATACACTCATAGACATGGTCTTATCTTATGCACCAAAAGTGCTTGATGTTTGTTCTTTGAAATTCCCTGCATATATTTCTATTTTAAGAATATTTATGGCATTGGCTAAGATTACTTGAATCCCAAGTAGTAACTTTCTCTCCTGAACCAATCTGAGATAGTAATTCTAAGTAACTGTTTTTATTTTCTTATAATAATAATTCCATTTTACTGAAATGTGTTTTAGAGAAAAGTTATGTGACTTGTCTATGGTCATATAATTAGCAAATGGTACCTGTGAGATTCAAACCTACACCCTTATTGTCCTGAACTCCACTGTCTCCTAAATAATCTTGCCCCTTAATTATATGTAACTATGTTCCTTTTTCATGAATTTCCCACAATTTCTCTTTCAATGCTTTTACAAAGTTTGTTATGGTACCTGTTCATAATGGATGTGTCACGTCTGAAATATTACGCTCTCCATGGTAATGAAAATAACCACAAGTTTACTTCTTTGGATTTATATATTTTGTTATGTTTCCACGAACTCAGAACATTTTGCAATTTTGACTCTTAGCAGTGATTAATTTTTTAAAAACTGTATTGGAGCTGTCTTCCTGAAGTATAATTTATCTCATGGTCTTTGGTTGCCAAACTAGGTTGACAGTTTCAGTCTTCTACCTTTCCATAAGAACAACAAGCAATGGCCTTGTAAAGAAGAGATGCATATATTTAAGCATCTTTAAGGCCAGATATTCTGGTGAATTTCTCTGCTGGCTAAGTACTTGAGCCTCATCTTTAATATATGTGTTCCCTTTAGGAAATCAGTATCCCCTATTTCCTCTCTTTTCTTTTTCTTTTTGGTTATTTATTTATTTATTTATGTTAGTTTCAGGTGTTAGTGTCCCCTATTTCTAAGGCTGGAAAATATAACCTTAATTCCTTCAATGAGAATTCTGCAATTCTAGTTGCAAGTAGAGAAAAGAGGTATGGGCAGATAGCTCTTTTTAGTAATTCGAAAATAGAACCTTTTCTGTTTTAGCCTGTACCTAGAGTATAGGAATCTGTAAAGCTCATTGTCAGTAAATGATGTGTTTATAAGGCCAGTATCATCAGACATAACATTTTTGTACCATCTGTTTATATTATAGTTTTGTTTTATTTTGTTTGTTTGTTTCTGGATAGGATCCTGAGAAAGTTTTCTTTTGGAAACTTAGTCATCTACATGTTAAAGAAAATACACCTGTCATAATAGTTAATGACTGAGTTATTGATTTGGGGGTATAAAAATTAAAACCACCAAAATTTCATCAATGTTATGGGAAGTAAAAATATCCATTAGGTAATATGGAGAATGAACATGTCAGCTTTGCATATTGCCTATACATTCGTTTGCTCTATCCTCAGCCGGTGTCTTACAGCTCTATCTTCCCAGCAAGTCAACTACATTTATTGAGAGCCCACCATATATTAAACAGCAAATGTAGGTGTTGAGAGTGGATACAAAATAACTAGAAAATAAGGGTAATTCTTGGGAGGAATTTATAATCTAGTTTGCTTTTAAAATTTTCTTGCTTTTCCTACTTTATATCTTTCTTTGCTTTATGTTTTTTAATTTTTCCATTCTGTGGAGTCTTCAAACATCTATTCTATGGCTACCACATGCCTTTTATTCCACTCAGTAGTACAATTCAGGAATATTTGTTTCTAACATTTTTTAACATAGGCCACATGATACATGACTATGCAAAGTAAGATCGTAAATATTGTGGACAATTTTATAGGTGCTCACAACACCACAGGTATACATATATATGTACATATATGTATATGTATATACATACATATGTATATATGTACGTATGTATATGTAAAATCCTGTAGGCTTAGGGATAGCTATGTGTTTCAATAATTGAAATACATATTTATCTATAATCTATATTAAAATTATCAAATTGAGTAGTATTACTGGTTAAACATACACAGTTGTTGATACATATTTATTCTTAGTGATTTTTATTACAGTTAACTTTAGGGTGTATTTGCAATAATATTAAATAGCTTTAAGGAGCCCCCTCCCAAAAGTGTTTTGTCAAACCAGATAAATAATCCTGATAATATCCTATATATGCTTATAGACCTGGAGGAATCATTCCTAAGACTTTGTCTACACTTAGCATTTCAGTAACCAATTTCTATTTTTAGCATTTGAAGTTCCTTAATTCTGTTTTTGGTGATTGAGGGGAAACACTAATGGTAAGTAAAATATACGTTTTGCAAATATTTTGAGCAGCTTAATTAACAATGTTGTACATGAAGTGAGTATATACCCAATCCAATTGATAAAAAAATCTTTTGCATTTTTATTTTCTCAGTGAGGAAAAAGCAGAAAGGATTGAAAGGGTGGAATGATGACTCTTCAAACTGAAAGATTCTCAACACCACATTAAATGCCTCTCCTTGTGTGTTTGTACTATCTATTCAATTTAGTTATATGACATTGTACTAACTAGTAGTACAAGAGAGGCAGTAGTCACAAAATAAATATAATTCGCTAAAATTTAATTAATTCGCAAAGTTACTGTGATTAAAAATGAAGCAGAACCACTATAAATCTACTCGTAAAAAAACACCCTAGATGTTAGAAGACATGTACTGTTTAGAACGATGTATTAACTAACGAATGCCAGAGTGTTTTCTGCTACATTTGGAAGTCTATGC
This sequence comes from Rhinolophus ferrumequinum, assembly GCF_004115265.2. Classification (NCBI taxonomy): domain Eukaryota; kingdom Metazoa; phylum Chordata; class Mammalia; order Chiroptera; family Rhinolophidae; genus Rhinolophus; species Rhinolophus ferrumequinum. The sequence continues at coordinate 30,213,389 of NC_046296.1, read as the reverse complement.
TACCTCCCCTTCAGATGAGTAGCCATGCACTTAATATATTGTCAACCCAGTGCAAAAAGGATACTGCTTGACATTCAAGGAAAAAAACAATTGAAATGGTCAAACAATTAGAAAAAGAGGAAAACAATTTGCATTGTAATTTAAATAGGGGTAGAAGTTTTAATAATTTGAAAAATAAAAATAAAATGTGTTTGAGTATTGGTTAATTTCTTCAACGAGACTGAAAAACAAAGAGATAAAGCTGTAAAGCCATGAAAAGGAACTCCTTCATGGTGACTTTGAAAAAGAAATTCTGAGCTCTTTCAATCGAGGATGGTGTACAGAAATTCCTGATTCAGTGTTAATCTGGGCTGATAAGGCAAAATGTTTGTTTGATGATTTCAGAATGGAAGGCAAATTTGAGGAATGTTCTAGTAGGTTAGCTTGATCCAAACAACAACATGGGGTTGTGTTTAACAAGTTGATAAAAATAAGTTGATGTATTGAAGCCAGAGTTTGTGACACTGAAATGAGAATGTTTTGAGGAGGAAATGGCAGCCATGAGCGATCTGCAGGAGGAACTAGCTAGCAAAAACAAGACAAAATTAGACTATCCTGATATTGGGCATATTTTTTAGCAGTCACTATATTTTGGTGTGCATCATTTCAGATGTTAAAATATATCCGAAAAGTCAGAATTTTATACACACACACACAAATAACAATGTATTTTTGTTTCTATATTTCAATATACATATATGTATACATTTATTTATATATACAATCATGTATACATATATAAATATATCAACCTCACCTTTTTAAAAAATGGTTGCACGTATTCTATTGTCTAAATGTCTCATAATTAAATTAGACAACTGTATGTAATTTTAACTGAGTTCACATTGACTCGATTTAAAATGTGTTTTTATTAGCTTTGTCTTAATCATGGTTTTGGTGATCTATGACTTACATCTCCCCACTACCCTGATTAACTAGAAACTGACTGCAAATTATTGGGAAACTTCATAGAAAGGAGCATTTAAAATTAATTTTTCAAGCAAACTAAATACAAAGACCTGGATTGTATTTCTAGCTTTAGGACTTAGCTGTCATTGAATTGATAAAAAATAATTGTACACTAACAGTAGTGAACATATGGCAGATGATATGTGCTTTTAGATTTGTTTGATAGGTTTGTTATAAAATTTTAAAGGAATACAGACATGTTGGTTGACAGCAACTCTAACAGAACATTTCTAGGAACTAGAATCAAGACTCCAACCAGATTAACCATCAGTTTAAACCAGGGAGGGAAACATTTTTAGTGGCTATATACCTTTATATTAATGAAAGAGAAGGAAATTATCTTCAGATGGTTAATAATTTTCATTTTTTTGTTTCCTCTCTTACATTTTTTTTTCCTATTGGACCATGCATTAAACTGTCATTCAGCCCTCCCATGAGTTCCTTGGTATATCCTGTAGCTTTACAGCAATTTTTAAAACTTACTTCCCTTTTAAAAAACCCTTTTACCATCCTTGATTCCTTTAGATTGCTTCTGTTCTGATTGTATTTTTGTTAGTGTTGAGTTTTCTGATATTAATTTTTTCCATGGTTCAATGAATTCTAAAACATCGATTACTTCTAGATACTCTGTCCACTGTTTACAGTTTCACATGAATTTTTTTTTTTTTTTTTTGTCTAGATGACATTGAAGGATAGGAGGCTCAGTAAGCTTTTCCTATTCTGTCATTATTTGTATTCTAGAGATCACTTTTAATTAAATTAAATGTTTTAAATAGTTTTTATCATCTTGTATCTCCTTCATTTCCATTTTATAGTATTAAAGGCATTAAATATATGTATATCTGATCCATCCATCTTTAAGCAAGTATTATTTGTATGCATTTGTGTATATATATATATGTATATATATATATATATACATATATATATATACACACACACACACATAAACACACATATACACATACGTATATATTCTCTCTGCATACATGTATGCATAGATAGATATGATTAAGTTTCACTTTGTTTTGGATGACAACTGTTGTGTGCACTCCTATGCCATATTAAATTCTAGTTTCATTTAGAGCATCAGAGTTTAGCTTTTCTCCCTGGTGTATGTTTAGGCCCTTTCTTCATTAGCAAAAAATATACAAACTCCACTTCTTTTTTTATTACATTTATTGAGGTGACATTGGTTAATAACATCATATAAGTTTCAAGTACATTTCTAAATCGATCTATGTGTTGCATTGTGTGCTCACCACCAAGAATCGGTTCTCCTTGCATCACCATATATTTGACCCTCCTCAACCTGCCTCCTCCCTCTTTCCTCTCCCGTAAACGCCATGTTTGTGTCTGTGAGTTTGTTTGTTTTGTTTGTTTGCATAAACTCTATAAACATCTGTAAGCAAACCAGTTTCAAGAAACAGGAGATTTAAAATTTTTTTTAAATTAGATGTTTAGAGCTTTCAAAATGAGGCATCGTATTTTCCAAAGCATTGCTTTTTGGTGTACTTTGATAAGTATAACCTAATATTGGATTTTATATACATTTTAAAGCTCTGATTCATAAGGTAGATTGTAATTTAATAGGAAATCTAATTGTGTTAGAAGATATACTAAATATTTGATAGATGTCCTGAAGACAAATGTCGTGTGCTAAAGAGAGAGTCATAGTTTAGCAAAGATGAAGACAGAGCTGAAGCCCCCGCCTATTACTTGTGAGCTGAGTGGATTCCAGGGGTGCATCTATCCCTTCGGGGAAGTCTCGCTGGTATGATGTAATTTCCTTTGGATTTTCAATATCTTTTGGTTACTTCATCTCCTAAAAGGATAACTTTGAAAGTAAATTGCAAAGGCAACCATATTAGACCCTGCTGATGAAGAATTAGAAAAACAGATCAATATAAGCTGAAGTGTGTATTTTTCTACATCAGTATTAGCATGGCAACCAAGAGGTGATTTATATGCTGAAAATACAAATTAATCATCAATAGAGTTCTTATATCATACATTGCAGTTAAAACATTCAGGAGTTATAATTCAGAAAAAGGTATTCTAAGCTCCCTGTGACCTGACGATCATAGTATATGACCATCGGCATTTCTCCTGCAAGCTGGTGTCCTGCGTATAAAAGATGCACATGCAAACGTTTAGCTTTTACAAATTGTAATAAATCCAGTAATTATGGCATATACTTAATTAGCTCCCGTGAATTGAAAGACATTTTTAAGCACCCTGGGTGTCCTTCCCACACACAGGATGCACTGTATGTAGGGCAAGAGGGTGCCTCCACCATAATCTTTCAGTTCTTGTCCTTTCTCCGGGGTGACAATTCTATTATGTAAGCGTCTATCTACTAAGAACTGAACTGAAACCTCCTATCCATTTTGCATAGAACACTGGACAGACGTTAAAATGGAAACAATATTTTCTCCTTCCTGATGCAGAGGAGATTTAAATTGGTATCCTGGAGGTAAAAGGGCATAGCTCATCACCTAGTGCCCAGGAGGTAGGGGAATTTTTTTTTTAAAACAGGTACAACAACATGATTTTTCCTTTCCCAATTCTTGGGGATACAGTCATTTAAAAATATTTTATTTGTATAAATCCTTATATAAATCATGATTTTTAAAATATTCTAATTTTCATGGATCCATTTTAAATATTGATTAAGTTCTGAGCAAAATGGTATAGATGAGTGTGTGTGTTGTGTGTTCGTGAATGTGTGTGCGTGTATGTGTGTGTGTGTGTGTGTGTATTTCTGGATTTACTGTAATGTCACAGTTAGTGAATATCCATATAAATAAAGTGAAGTAAAGAGTTAGAGGGCTCAAACCAAAGTCATTATTATTTAGGTAAAAATGTATTTATTGTCCATATGTTTTCAGGCTGATATTTTGTGGTTATGGCTACAAGTATCTATTGCACTTTTCTGTAGCCTTAGTTTTCTTTTAGCTGCATTTTTCATCTCGTGAATAAGCACATTCAGTATTCCTCCAGCGCATGGCATACACACCTGGAAGATTATTTCACAGAATCAGTCTGTAGCTATAGTTTCTGTATCTATAGATGGGCAGATTGAACCAGACAGTCACTGAATTCCCTGTCTTTAAAGTTCCGTGATTCTATGAAATATGAGACCAAAATTTCTGCTTTTTTAATGATTTGAGATGAAGCTGAATTAAAATAATTTCTTTAAAATTAGCTTTGCATTTTGAAAACTAATTTCAAATATTATAACACCAAATCCTCCACTTTATAATCGTCTGACACGTAACAGCACTGCTATCTGCTGTAGATGTGCTCATTCTGAACTTGGCTACACAGACCTAAGACCATCACTTAAATACTTTACAAATTGAATTGCACTTGTGTTAGAAACTGATTGATAAAATAAATTACTATATCTTGTAGGTTAAGATTTGAGTTCTGCAGTTGTAGCTGTTACAAATTACCTGAAAACCTTTTTATATTGCTTTTTTTATGGCTGTATTTTACAATTGCTCTAATAAAAAATTCTATACAAAAATTGTTTGATATTAATAGCAATCATTAACAACTTGATAGATTCTTGTTAAGTATATTTGCAATACATTTAATCTTATTAAACTCAGCCTTGCGTTGTTTCTTCCAAATATTATAGGTCTTTATGAAGCTAGCAATATAAAGAAGAGATTTCAACCATTTTCGGCCAAAAATTAGGTTTAGCTTAATGGATCAATTTTTTTCTTATTAAACTGCGTCTGACCAGTGCCAAGTAATACATTCAGCATTGATCTTTGTCTCACCCTGCTGTAGCTTGCGTTCTCTTTATGTACATGAAAAATAAGGTGCCAGGAATGAAAACAATGCCTGTATAATACAAATATAGAATTTTTCTCAGACTTCCATTCGGTTTATCATTTCACTTTGTTATTAATGCCTTGCCTGCTGCTTTTCAGAAATGTGTTTTTAAAAAGCACATTTATTTCCATAAAGAATGCTTTCTTCTGGTGTAATTATAAAAAACATACACCATATACTGGAGTACATCAATTGTTTCAGGGGCATGGACAAAATGTATGAGCCCTGTTCACATGTGCAAACAGTTCTGTTCTAAATATGGAGCCCTCTGGGGACTTGACCCATTAACACCAGGGATTGGAAGTGTACTGGTAGAACTGGAGCTCAATTTTGAAGGCTTTTTTTTTTTTCATTTTCAGTAAAAGTAGAAATGAAAATGGAAACAAATTTTAATAGATATAGAGCATGCACATGACAAATTTAAAGTGATGTCAATCTTTAAAATTCTCAGTCTTTGAGACTCTTAAAGTCCTAACAGGAGCCTCAGCCCTCTTCACACCACTCCTTCTCCTCTTTCCACCCCAATACAGTCTGCATATTTCTCAGGAAAATCTTACATCATTGCCGCCACTTGGAACTCGCCCCCTACTTAAAAGTTTTCCTTGGCTCTTCACTGCCCTAAGGGGCAGAATTGAAACTCTATTTCTGGGCATTTAAAACTGGAGATTTGGTCTTCAATCTGGCTTTTCACCCTTGTCTTGCACTTTCCTGAACAGACCTTCGACTTCAAGTGTTTCCAAATACACCTTGGGCATGTTTTGCTCACACTCTTCCCCTTGTTCAAATGCCCTTTCCATCCTTCCTATCTCCTTCCCACTTGTCCAATTTCCACAAATCCTTCAAGCCCCAATGTCACATGTCACTGTTGCTTCAAAAGGTCATCTGCTCACTCGCACAAAATGTGCCGTAATGGAAACATAAACTTTGGAGTTGAACAAATTTTGTTGGAATATACCACACACTAGCTGCATGACTTTGGCCAATTTACTTAACCTCAATTTAGTAATCTCACTCCAACTTTAAAGTATTTAATAATTAAAAGTAATTATTAAAGTATTAATAATTAATAGTATTAATTCCATATAGTTGTAAGAATTAAATGTATTATGTATATAAGCTTGGCATACAGTTGGCATCCAATAAATAATAATGATTTTCTCCCCTTCCCCACCCGAGCTCATGTAATCAGGACTATTCATTTGGCCACATGTATTACCACATTGAAATAATTTTTTTTTTCTATGTATATTTGTTGACTTATCAACTGGTTTTTAAGTTCCTTTTCCATAGTGTTGGCTCCATATACTACTTTCTATCTGTCATGATGCAGAACAAAATGATCCACACATGGTAAACATGGTTTGATTAATTAATTAATTCATTTTTTTTTCAAAAAATGAAGATAAGAGAAAAATATCTTTCTCCTCCATTATCTTTCCACACATGTTCTTTGACAATATCAGGAATTGGTCTTAAAATTCCTGCGTTTGATTTTAGATTTTTCTCTTAATCTTCTTTTTTTAAAGCAAGATATACTTGACTGGGGACCTGAGCCCTCTAGTAACCTAGAAGAGTGACAACTAATATGAGACATGTGCATCGTAGGTAAGAGAGAAAATGCACTGGAACTCAAAGGACTTCAGTGTTGTCTTTCAGTCTGAGCCAGATGGTATTCTCCATTCTGTTTTACCAGCAGTGAAATGGTGATTTGATTTCAAGACCTGCGTAAGGCATCTTGCATTTCAAAGTGGAATACCTACATACTACCTGGAGCGTAGTTGTAACACTCTTGTGTCCCTTGCTGTGGATGGGAGTGATAATCCTCAGAAAACTCTTGTATTTTCTGGGCCATGCAAAATATGAGGATTTCAAAGCCATGACCCTTTCCCATAATCCAATAACAGCACTTCCTTTCAGGGGTTCGGACACATACAAAGATATAGGACATCCTCTCAGGCAGTTCTTGGCAACAACTTCATGGATGACAGCAGTTATTAAGTATGTTTGCAGGAATTATATTCCTTAAAGATGAAATCCTTAGTAGAAGGAAGGATTTCATCCTTCCACTAGAAGCACAGACCTTTAATATAAATACTAGAAGCACAAACCTGTAATAATTTGATCCAAGGCAGCCAAGGTGTAAACACAAGTTTTCTTTATAGACATGTGAATGCAAACACATACATATGCACACACAAATGCACATCAGTAGGTTAGCATCATCGATGAAATATCCAGCTCTGTGTATGTGAGCACCAAACTGCATAACGGGCTAACGGGTCCATTCTAAGTCCTCTGATCAGTGTAGGCTTCACGGTGTTCTAAATTGAGTGTATGACATGAATTCAAAACAAACACAAAAAAGGGTATGGTTTCTGGAGTAATGCCTACTTTAAAAACAATGCTTATATTAAATATATATGACTTACGTCACATCAACTCCCTTAATCTTTTCTAATATCTAAGTAATTATTGCATATAAAACCCAACTTTTTAAAATTTAAGAATAAAACTGAAAGTTAAAATATGGCTGTGGAATTCACATTTTATACCTTTTAGGCTTCAGTCTTACAGTAAACTCCATGGGAAAAATGTTGTAAAGGCTAGTGGGAGAAAACATCTTACATCTTTGTGATACTTTGCCAGGGAAAATTCTATATACACTGAAATTTCAGCAAATTGTCACTCAATTAATTGGCTTTTTTATGAATGTGGGTTAAACATAAATTAATATTTGTAATAATTTTTAAAAATGTATACTGTGCTGAAGGTACACAAATGAAAAGTGAAAGTTCCTCTTAACCAACAACTTCACTCCACTTGGAAACCACTTTTAGCTCTTTTCTTTTTCTTTCCCTCTCCTCCCACCCCTTCTGCCCTCCTACCAGCTCTCTCTTTTTTGCTTCTCCCTCTCTTTTTGTTCTTCTGTTCAATTATATTGTCAGGTGGTAAAATTATTCTTTTATTTTCTGAGTTATCAATCTTAGACTACTCAGATGATTGTCTACTATGAAAGGCACATTCATTTTACACAATCACTGCTTTCCACATCCTCTTCTCTGCATTCTGATTTTTATCAAGTTTTATAACATAGACATTCTGTTCTGTAGCTATAATTTGTCCTTTTTTTTTAACTATAAGATGATTCTGCACATTTTAATCCAGCAGAACAGTATTATGTTATTTAAATATTGTTCAATCCAGCACCAAGTATTCTGGTTGGATTTACGCAATGTAAATGTAGTAATATTTCACTAAACTCCTACCATTGCAAGGAGGGGATCTTAAGCCTCCAAATCCAATGGATACATACTTGAATTCCAGCAGGCTTTCAAATCATAATTTACAAGAGTTTTCCTTTCTGTTTTTATTTCATAAAAAGCCTGTTCTTACTGATCGATGTGATATTCTTTCAAATCTCTTTGAAGATACTAGTTATTCTTTTTATTTTCTTTTGTTTGCTGAACAATATCTTTTCTCTGTTAACTCATCTGTTCTTCAAGTTCTTCGTCCTTTTTTTTCATGCTGTTGGTATCCCTCAAATATGGTGATCCTCCATGTGTGTTTCCTCTGCAGCGAGGAAGGTTTCTCACAGACCTCCCCTTCAGCTGGGAGCACGGTGTCTTTGTCAGGTTTGTCTGAAGCGGGTGAGGTTATTGAGCAGGCAGGCCCTCAGAGGACTCCTACAACCAGCAAATAAGGAAGCTGCATTTTGGCCTTGCAGCACTTGGTTCTCTATTTTCTTCTTGGTTCCTGGTGAGGAGGTCTAATATTATATCCAGCTCTGCTGTTTCTAAGCCCCAGCTCTCTCACTGGGCTTACTTACCAGCCATATCACCCACTTTCTTTAGAAAGAAATTCTTACCAGCCATATTGACCACTTTCTTTGGAAAGACATTCTTGGTTTTTTTCCTTGGGGGTAAAAAACTATGCTTTGCTATTATTCATTTCACACATTGAGAGGAAGAGTGGGGAAAACGACCTCCATGGTTCTGCTGTCCAGGATGTATTAATAATTCTTCACTTCCCTCCCTGCTGACAGCCCCAGAGCCCACTCCGACTCTTTGAACTTGTTGACTCAAGTTGGTCGATGTTTCCTCTGAAGTTTTGGACTGCTGTTTTCCTTCTAGTCTTTTCTCCTTTAAGTTACTTCCATTGTCTTTAAATTAATTTCCTCCAACTTTATGGTTTGCTTCTGGGTTGCTTTCGTATTTACCAAAACATTTAGGGTTTTATACCAGTACTTTGGAAAAAAAACCAAAACAACCTATTCTGCCATTTCAAGTGAACTTGGAAAGGAAGGTAAGGTATACATGACAGGAGTGTTTGGTTTGCTTTCTCCAGGTAGAATCAATATCAAGGGCTGACCAGACAAAACTGTGCTTTAGAAAGATCACTTTGCCAGTATATGGAGGGTAGAAAGAAGAGAAACTGAGGTGGGTAGACTAGTTAGGAAGATGCAACATTAGCTTGGGTGAAAGATGGTGAGGGTTTCAACTAGGGTAGTTACAGTGATAGAAAAAGATGAAATCTTATTAGATATTTTAAATATTATTCTTAATTTTAAGAGTGACAAGAAAATAATGCTATGTATTGAAACAAAAAATTCTAAGGATTCCCTGGGAGCAGTACACATCTTAAGCTTATCTGTATCATCCTGGACAATGAGAGATGACGTTTGAACTAATGATCCTGAGGTAGTGCAAAATCGTTAATTATGAAAATAAGAATTCATTATGCTAACCAGACTGCATTTTCTAGGACAGGTCTAAACAACACTTTCAACTAGGACTAAAATAAGAAGGTTTTATAACAATATTGTTTTCTAATTGTGCAGAAACTTTAATTAACCAGGCTTCAAAAATCCAGCAGCATTCACATCTGTTTTTTTGTTTGCTTAATTTTTTTATTTTTATTTTTTTATTTTAAGTCAGGAAGGAGGTGTGGTGCAAAGTCTACTTTTATTCAGTTATGCAACTAAAACTTATATTTTAGGGACTTAAGAATTATTTTGCCTTTAAGATAGGTCAAGGAAAACCAGATTTGAAGATTGCAAGGTGACTAAATTTATTTTAAATTTGCAGTAGAGATCTTTGTTTCTGCTTGTATTGGAATTTAAAGGAATCTAAACAAATGCTTAAAACAATTTTTCTAGTTTCTTCGATGGTGTTAGCATATTTTTTCATATTTTAATGTATTATGTACAATACACTTTGAGCATTAGAAGAGCAGTAAGAAGAAATGAAACCAGATCATATTAAGTTTGATTACCATTGTAGTCATCCAGTAGAAAGAAAAATAGAATAATCTTACACATTAGGGGTCTATTAAAAATGCAACTTTGTCAAGGAAATTTTTGTTTCCATAATAGTTCAGTAGTAACTCCATCACAATGTAAAATGGTATGGACATAGTTATTAACTATATTCCCAGTGAAGTACACATCTATTTCCTTTGCAGATGTGCACTTTATAATTTCTTCTGTTCATAATTTGTGTATTGCCATACAATTCCCTTTTCTCTTAATAACAAAATAAATGCAAAATGATTTATGAAACTTTTGAGTTTTTTCCTTTCTTTTATTAGACCATTAAGAATATTCTAATACACTCTTTCCTTCAGGAAAAAAAGATCTATTCCCATAGATTTTTGTGTGTTGTAGGGAAATGTTTTCCTTCATTTACTCATCTCTCTGTTTTTCCTACCTCTTTGTGTTTATTTCAGTCAATAAATAGATGAAAAGAAAATGCCTGCAAAACAAAATGCAAAGTGTATTTTTGTTTGCTAGTTGATAAATTATTTAGAAAAGATGTGGGGAATGATAAAAATATAACCTGCATTTGCAAAGCACTTTTTAAAACTTTCTAAAGCAGCACAGGCATACTGTGTCCTATTCTGGCTTCCTAATGGTCAGATGAGTTAGTAGGCCAGGTATTACCTTCCTAGGATGGGGGTTGGAAGGCCCATTTGCAGAGAGTTGAAGTGATTCATCCAAAGCTGATTGTGGTACAGACAAATCTTGACTCCTATCTCCTACTTCTCATTTTTAGAATTACTACTATGAATAAATCACAAAAGCAGAGTCTATAGCTAGCAATAAATGAACAAAAATGTTTAAAAAAGAATTTATTCTTTTCAGTCATCTCTCTAATTGATCCTAAGCCCCAGTGCCATTATATTGATTGTGCAGATATGTTGGTTGGCAATTGGCACTGATTATTTAAAATGGCCAAAGTAAACAGATTAATTATGTGTTATCCTTCGTGATACATGCAAACACATGGCTGATGCTATAGAATCTAGAAACTGGAGCGAGGCCTCCGCAATGACATTGGCCAGTGTCCTGATTTTAAACATGAAGAGACGAAGGCTTGGAAAGGCCTAATCACTTGTCCAGGACCACACTGTTATTAGTCTTAGACTCACTAATAAAAATTGAGGTTACTTCCACCCAAGGAGTCAGATCTTCTTTCAGTCCTATCTTCCCATTCGCATACTACAATTATTTCCCAAATTATTGAAAAACTGGAGTGCCTTACCTGGAAATTCCTAGCTCTACTAAGCCATTAATGAGAATGGAAATATGATAGGATTTCTGATCTATATTTCAAAAATAAATAAATAAACAAATAAATAATAAAATAAAATAAAATAAGTTGGAGGGGGTGGAAGAAAGAAAAAGAAGATGTCTTGTAGGCCCTTCTACAAAGTGTAGTCCAGGGACCAGCAACATCATCATCACCAGGCAACTTGTGAGAAATGCAGACTCTCCAACTTTAGGCCACACCAGTCAGAATCTGTAAGATCCCTATAGAATTTGTATGTTCATTGTAGTTGGGAAGCACTGCTCTATATTAACAGACTAAAGAGAGTGAATTTTTCGTTTGCTCTTCTCCCATCAATTCTTTTTTTCAAATGCAAAAATGTCCTTAAGTAACAAGATGTCAAGATTTGGCTTTCTGAAAAAGTGGAAGTGGCTGTTGTAGCTTCTACAAATTATTCTCTAACACATTGGAAACTTTTATAAGGAATCTCTCCCTTCGAATGGTAAAATGCTGTATTTTAAAAAATTGTTTCCTATATGCCAGATATCAGAAATATATTAAGTGCCATTTTATGAAAAAAATAAATGAACTAATATAATATAGACACATTATTCATGATGTGAAGGATCCTCCTTTGGAATATAGAGGTTTTCGGTTTTGTGTTCATTTTGTATAAGGCTTAGTCTTACAGGTTCAAGTTTTTGAGATTATAGTGTGAAAAGCTCAAAAAAGCATCAATTTCATATCTAAAATTTTAGAGACAAATGAAGGCAACATGAAATTAATGATATATTTGTATGTAATCAAATGACCTCCAGTGACAAAATATTTGATCAGTGATATTGGACTTTAAACATCAAGTTTGCCCAGTATTCCTGTAATATTTCCACAAAAGGCAAATTAAAATGGTTATGTAAATGTCTTCTGTTATTCAGAGGAGACTAAGCTAATGAAACGACAGTCTGATGTTTTTGCAGTCCAGATTTTATTGTTTCCCTATTTTGGAACAAGGCTTCCAGGGTACAGGTCAGCGAGGTGAGGGAAGCAAGAACTGACTAGTGTTTAAGGGAATGAATAAGATTTAAAATAAGTGGACAGAAGATAAGACAGGCCTGGGAAGGACCCAGGTTTTACGGGGCCTGAAGTGTATATACTGTTGGGTCCCTTTTTAAAATAAATAGTGCCAATTATAAATACGAAATTGGGTACAAAGTCTTGTTAGGAGGCCCATGTAAATGCTTCCTGGTATATCTGCCTCTGGAAAGGAATTCTGAGTGGATGGAACAGTATGAACAAAGGAGCGGGGGTTGAAATGCATTGGTAGATACAGAGCTATCCATAAACAAAACCAAAGAAGACTTTGTTCAGTCCAGTATCACTCTTCCAGGGAGAGGAATTTCCTAGAGTTGAAGAAGGTATAAAATATGGAGAATCAGGTCTCATCACTGTCACTACAATGAGAATTAAAACCTGTCACTGTTTGCTTCACCCTACCCCTATAGCTTTTCCCCTGCCATATGGGTCTGGCTTTTTCCAAATGTTACTAAGTTTCAAATGGGAGAAGCAGCTTAAAAATGAACCCTGGCTCTGAAAGTAAAGTGACAGATTTCCCTTGAGCATGGGGGTGACTATGTTTACTTTACCCTTTTTTAAAATAAAAGTATTAGAAGCAAGAGAAATATTTTCAGTAGAAATAGGGGACATTTCTATGCATTTAAAGTGGTCTATGCTTCTTTCAAAAACTTTATGTGAATGGATTGGTTTTTCCCTGGTGTGTATGCAGCAACATCATTTGTGGGTTATTAGATTCTAATTTAGTGAAAGGAATTCCAAACCTTTTGGTTCCCCCAACACTTCATAATATTCCCCCGGATTAATTTGAGTTCTCAAAAAATATTTTTATTCATTTAAAAATTATATAGCACTTTGAAGAATTGACAAGTAATTGGGCTTTAAAAAAAATTAGTGATCCTAGAAATGTTTGGGGATCTGTAGACTATAGAAATAAATTAGTAGATGTCATTTAGGATGTGCCAGTATAATAAGATTCCCAACAACTCCTGGCTGAGAAAATTCTGTACTTCTAAATCCCAGAGAGCAAATCATGTCTCTTTCATTCATCACAGTCTTGGGAACTCCTAATTTTAAACTAGTGTGTAGGTGTCTCTCTGCTCACAATAGAACAAGTGAATCAATAAGAGATGAATAGTTTGAGAAGATTTCAACCGCTTCTGCACCTACTTTCATTATGTGCAGGGCACAGATGCATCAAGGTCAAGAGTTACTTATAGACACTGTGATTTGGGTCCAAGAGAAGCTTTCTCTCGAGTGGCATTCTCTTGAAATGTATTTGCAAACAGACAGCAATTTAGACTAACAAAAGCAATCCACTTTACTAATATATTTGCAGTAGCAGAAGAGATGCTCAAATTCAGGATTCAAATGCAAAGCCAAAGAAGAGACGGGAATTTAAAAATCAAAACAAAACAAAACCTCACTCACTAACTTGTATTCTTCTCCTAGTCTTTGCTCCCCTTGGATTGTCCTCATTCTAATACGTTTACTGCTCTATCTGGTTAAATCCCAAATTACCACTTCAATTTATCAGCTGGGCACGATCTCATAGACCAGATCCTAATCCCAATGTCAGCTCCACTGTACAAGGGCTCTTCCTGCTTTAACTTGGTGCTGAGTTGCCCTGGATACAGCTCCCTGCCTAACTCGGTGGTCCTCGCAGGGGGCGCTTCCAGCCCGCAGGCAATGCAAATGAGTACAGGAAATATTACATTAATTTCTAGGCACTTCAAATAAGAGTTAGAATGAATCCCTAACTAAATTGGTAGGGAGCAGTTAGGTGACTGCCTTGGCACTCCTGGGTAAGGTGCCTCCCTGCTGATTGACAGGTTGTTCGCTTTTGAGCAGAGGAAAAGCCTGAGTTGAAATTCTACTCCCACCAACATGGCTTTCACTTGAGCCAGAAAAAGCATCACCATAGTTGCTTGAGTTATATTTTTCCTTAAAATTCTGCTCTATTTCACACACATACAGATAAAAAAATATATAATTACTTGTGTGTGTGTGTGTGTGTGTGTGTGTGTGTGTCTCCATAGGAATTTTAATCTGCCCAGGTGCCTGGGTTTGGGAAGGGCTTGGTGGACGGCTGCCTTGTTGGGAACACTCTCTGCCTGTGCAAATCCTATCGAACCCATCCCTCTTCCTCTGTGAAACAGATGTTTGTGTTTACTGGAACCACCACGATGCTTACTGAGGGACAGGAGAGTATGGTGTATAGAAGCACATCCTCCAGGCCAAGACCATCTAGGTTAATACGCAAACTCTGCCATTTATTGTCTTTGTGTTCCTGAACAAATTGCGGAACCCTTCTGTGCCTCAGTTTCTTCATCTGGAGAAAGGGGATAATGATAGTCACATAGAATTAGGATAGATGTGATCATTCAATGAGATAGAACAGTGCATGTTATATTGCATATAACAAATCATATAACAAATATACAATGCATGTTAGCTATTATTTCCTTATGATAGTATCAGGAAACAGTAGAATATTTTATAGAATTAATTATAAAACTGAAGCTTATAGTATTTCCCTAACTTGCTTGGAGGCTAATGAGGGTGGAAAGGGAACTCCATCCCTGATCTCTCTGACATGGGATCCCTTGTTCTTACCCATGTGTGTGAGGACCCCTGCTTTTGCCTGTGTATTAGTAATGCCTGTCATCTTGTCCAATACCTGACCTTGTACTTTGGGGCACTGACTACAGTGCTCCTGGCAACATGGAGCCTAGAGTATGCATAGTAAAGATGCGTTAGTGGATTAATTTGTGAGCTCACCCCCCTGCCTGTGATGCTACTGACCACTTCTTAAATTTCCATCTGGCAAACACTTCTTTAATACCTGTTATAAAATGTTTATATGTCAGAAGCTTTCTACTTAACTCATTATCTTTTTCGCCATAGCACAATTTCACATAGCTCTATTATATTCAACTTGTTTGTTGAGATTCTTTTCTAATTGTGTGCAGCATGGCCTAATAAATTGTAAGTTGCATTTTTTTCATATTCCTCCTGAGTTTCCCTTCAAGGAGCAGTAAATAATTATGTACACGGTGGCGATTCCATATATAAACAAATCGAATAATCAAAGGAGTCATTTGCATCTTTGCTGGATGGTGTTTGGCTGTCAAATGGTTCGAAGAAATGTGATGGTGAGTGTAAAGTCAACAATTACCTCCAGGTTGCTTTTGTCTTGTTTGTCCTTTTTGTAGTAATTGATATTATGGACCAATTCTCTCTCTTTGAAGCTCCGTTTCCATTGGACTTCAGTGACACCAAGATTTTGTGGGTTTCTCTTCCCTCTAAGCAGTCTCTTGGGCACTTTCTTTCTACCACCTCCTTAAATGGCCATTTCTCTAGGCTCCCTCTTTGGTCTCCTCCTCCTTTACCTCTAAAGTGCTGTCCAGCTTCTCTCATTCACATCCATGATCCCATCTACCACACACCAAATGTTGTCCCCCAAACTTAAACCCCATGTGTCTTTTGAGCACCAAACCTATGTACTCAACTGACTGCCAGATAATTCTCCTTTTTCTCTCACCATACCACAAAATTATCATGTCCAAAACTAAACTAATTTCCACACAATGTAAACTGGATTATACTTCTTCCATGGCAATTTTTTTCTAGTGGCAAACATCCCATCACCATCAGGGCAGAGCCAGGCACCAAGCACCAAGTACTGAGGCATCCTCATAGGGAATGCAGATCAAGACCTCGTTCCTGCCCATCCTGCCAGCCTTAATGTACGCCCCTTCTTCATGCATGTTCTATCTTTGCAGTTCAGACAACTGGCCTGTCCTTGATCAAGCACTATTCTCACTCTCTCACGTGGTGTGAATGGTGGGAGATAGGGCAGTTATTAAGCACGTGGACTCCTGAAACCTGACTAAATTGAAACCTAAGCTCTGTGTGACATTGGACAAATTACTTCAACTCTTTGGTTCTTCTTTGCTCAAATATAAAGGGGAATATTATAGTATCTACTATATAGGATAGTTCAAGTGGGTGAAACACAGAGAATAGCAAGTGCTCAACATAAAGTAGCTGTTATTATTGCTATTCCATGTTCTTTAGTCCCTCGACAGCCTGCCTGGTGTAGTTAACTTTTTTTTCAGTGCTTTGACATTTTTTTTTGTTATTTTATTAAGATTTTTATTAAAAATATAGCTAACATACAATATGATATTAGTTTCAGGGGTACACCATAGTTATTCAGCATTTGTATACCAAAAGAAGTGATCACCATGGTAAGTCCAGCAACCACCTGACACTGTACTATCCTATCAAAATATTATTGACTATATTTCCCATGTTGTACATCACATCCCCATGACTTACTTATTTTATACCTGGAAATTTGGACCTCTTATTCCCCTTCTCTCTCCCTTTTTAAATTTATCAATTACAGTTGATATTCAATATTATTTTGTATTAATTTCATGTGTGTAGCATAGTGGTTAGACATTTATATAATTTAGGAAGTGATTCCCCTGACTAGTTTAGTACCCACCTGGTAGGTTACTTGCCTCCATTTCGTGTAGTTCTTTTTCTGGAGTTTCTTCCCGTTCTTTCATTTGGGATGCATTTCTTTGTCTCCTCATTTTGGCTGCCTCCCTGTGTTTGTTTCTATGTATTAGGTAGATCTCCTATGTCTCCCAGTCTTCGCTGAGTGGTCTTACGTAGTAAGTGTCCTGTGGGGTCAATTGGCACAGTCTCCCTGGTCACTTAGTCAGGTGTTCCAGGAGTGTCCCTTGTGTGGGGTGTGTGTGCCCTCCTGTTATATTTGAACCTTGATTGCTGTTGGCATGTTATGGGTGGTATTGACCCTGAGGCTGACTGGCAGTGGGGTTTGGACATATCCACAGCTCATATGCTGCTGTTCAGGAGGCTTACCTCACTGAATGGGATTCACCCCAGCAGGCTCTAGTGACTGTTGAGACTGCCTTTTGTGTATGCCATTTATGGGGCTAATTGGGTGGTGTTCTGCTGTGGTCTGAAGCCATCTTCCAAGTATGTTGGTTCGGGGACCTCTTGAGAGGGGCTCTGGTGCAGGGCTAGGTCAGCCACTGCCTGTGTCTGGTCAGGAGCTCTCTGGTAGGAGCTGCAAAGCAATTCGCAGTTGTTCACTGCCTGTGATGGACCTAGAGGTGCATGGGAGAGGCCATACTGTGAACTGAGGATAGCTGCCTGGGGTAGCTCTGCAAAAAGCCAGGACACTCGAGGCCTGGTGCCACCTGCTGGCTCTCTTAAGGTTCAGCTACTAATAATACCTCCTATAGTACACGATTTAGGTGAGGTAGGGTCTCAGGGAGTCTCTAGAGTGGGAAAAATTGTCGTCACCAGGTTAATGTAAATTCTGGTTTGGTGTCAGTGCTGATCCTGGAGCCACTCAGCAAAAGTCTTAGAGCACACTGAGGCTAGTTGCCACCTGCTTGTGGCCAGTGGACTCTGATACCATGTTTCCCCGAAAATAAGACCTAGCCGGACCATCAGCTCTAATGCGTCTTTTGGAGCAAAAATTAATATAAGATCCAGTCTTACTTTATTATAATATAAGACTGGGTCTTTAATATAGTAATAATATAGTATAATATAATTTAATATAATATGATATAATATAATATAATATAATATAATACCAGGTCTTATATTAATTTTTGCTCCAAAAGATGCATTAGAGCTGATGATCTGGCTAGGTCTTATTTTTAGGGAAACATGGTAGTTTTACAAGAAAGAGTGCAATGTGGGCAAGGCTGGCCTCTCACCAAGAAAGTGCCTCCAGCTGTGCATGAGTTGGGTGGAGTGGGATCCCAATGAATCATCAGGGTGGAGCAGCAGAGCTCACCAGGTCAATCCAATTCAGGTGTAGCAAGAGGGGTTAAGCTCAACACAGGAAAGATGGCGCCTGCCTTTTCTCTGCATGGAAGGTAGCCCCCTCACCGGGAAAATGCCAACTGTCCTCCAGTCCTTCCCCTTGAAGCCACACACCTCAGTCTGCCCCCCATATGTCTCTGAGGTCCCCCTCCACGAGTGACCCTCTGCTGGAGTCCAAGGTGAGTGCCTGCAAGCAAGTGAGTCCATTTAAGAGGTTGTCTGCTTTTCCCTCAGCCTTCGGTCTCATCCGAACAGTCAGAATCCCCACTGTTTTTCACAGTCATATGTTGTGGAGGCTGCTCTTCTTGGCACCAGTACTCTGGGCTATGGAGGCTGGGGTGGGGGGACTTGGGTCCCTCACTCCTTCAGGGGGAACCAAAGTGGCTGAGATATCCCTCCTGAGTCTCAACTGCCACACACAGGTGGGGGTCCCGTTCCGCATCTCTGCCTCTTCTACCAGTCTCAACATGGCTTCTTTATATTTTCAGTTTTAGAACTTCTGTTCAGCTAGACTTCAGATTGTTCTCCATGTTGATTATTCTATAATTTAGTTATGATTTTAATGTGCTCATGGAAGAACGTAGGCACAGTGTTTACTCCACCATCTTGGATCTTCTTTAGTTAACTTTTTCTTTTTCTTTAAAACTTAGCTTGCATTGCATATTCCAAAAAAGTTCTCTGACCCTCTCCTCTGGCTTTCATTGCACCCCCTGCGTACGTCTCTATCACTGTGCTTAACTTAATTTTGTGTAGTTGTTTACCTGGTTTGAGCTCTTTTATCTGTCTTTTCCTGCACCAAGCATTTAATACTGTCAATAATTGTTAAGTGGTTTGCTTAAGAATGTAAGTCAGTGTTTAAAGAAGACTTGAGCTTGAGCCTGGGAGTTAACTACTTGTTCTGTGACTTTGGAACACTTTCTCTGTAAGAGAAAGTGTTTTCTCATAGGGTTGTTGGAATTATTAAATATATGTGATTATGCATTAAGCACTCTGAAAATATTAATTATCTGAACAGCTAAAGATGGAAGTGGTATTTTCACTGGATTTTACCTTGATGTATAAAAGCCATTTACCTTTGTTGTTCAGCTGTCTGGATAGTTATTCTTAATTACTTTTCCTCTGAGATATCATAGCATAGCCACTTCAGCTGGGAGATCACAAGAAAATGAAAGAGAGAATGCTGGGCCAAAGGCATGAAACCTGGTTTTATTCTGTATTTATTCCTGACTGCTTTTGGTAAGGAGGTGGAATATCTTAAACTCAGTGTCCTTATCTGAAAAAAAGGGCTAGTATATTTTCTTAGATTCCTTTTAGCAGTTATAGTCTAAGATTTGTAGCACCTGAATGAATGCTATAGTGATGGTTAAATTCTCAGTGATGATAAAATCTTTAAATTCTCATTTTTCTTCCCTTCCTTTCTCCATTTCAACCAAGAAACAAACAAAGCAACATGGCTACAAAGTGACTTACTCCAAATATTTTGAAATGTTTTCTAGATGGTTTAAAAAACACTTATTTGTGTGGCATGAGGCTGGCTGGTAAAAGATAACTTTATAATGTAATGTCCGATTATGCTCCCAGAGAAGGAGGTGGGTAGAAATGGGGTGGTGATGAGTGCAAAGCCTCCGGTATTTCAAAGTCAAAAAATAAATGATTTTCTTTTTCTTTCTTTCTTTTTTTTTTTAATGAGCCAGCCACTCAAAAGTGTTTTAAGTTTTATATCATGAAAAGAGAATAGCTTTTCTCTTGAGGTCTGTTTTAGGTCACAAGTGACCAGAGAAAATGCAACAACATAAATAATACTTAGCAGTATCTATTCCTAAGCAGGACAATGGCTCAAAGAAGCACGTGAAAAACTTGCTTAAATAAGAAAGAATTCCTGGGCTTCAGGAGAGCCAGGGTAGCCCTAAAACGATGATTTCATTTCTAGAGTACTGACTAAACATTTACTATGTGTGTGTGAGGCACTGTCACAGGCACTTTGCATGTATTCAATCATAACGACCGTGACCTTAGGTACTCCTACTAATACCCATTTATCAGATGAAGGGACTGAGGCAAAATTGTACAGTCGTGGAGCTAATAAAAAGGGCACATGAGATTTGAATTCAGGCAATCTAGCTTCAGAACCCGAATCTTATCTGCCACTGTAAAACGGTATTATTATAACTTTAATATTTGAGTTGGTAGGATTTCAGGGGAGAGGGTGGAAGCAGGAAGAGGATAACATTTTTTTGTTTGTTTTTTTCAAAAAAGAGAAAAATAGAATTTCCAAAGTTATAGGGTGTGGCCAAAATAATTATCTTCCTAATCTTCAAAAAGTATGGGACTTGCTTATCCCATATCCTTTATGCTAAATTATATGAAAATATCAGATCTGAGGAATGGGTTAGTGCATGGTATAATGTGCAAGATGAATAACCACTTCATGATAAGAACCGCATCATGATAATATTGACATGAAGGTCCGATATTTCCTCTCATTCATACATCCTTCAATATATGTGAGAATTCAGTGTGAATGGGTTGTTGTCATTAAAATAAATGGAAAAAATAAACGAATGTTGAACCCCTGTTTGCCACGAAGCACTGTAAATTTGGAACTTTATTAAAATTGTCATTAGTTTTCTTTTTCAATTTTTACAACTTTTTAGTTTCAAATTATATCACAATTAGTCAAACCATATAAAACAAATCACAGATTTAATGAATCTTTCCAAGTGAATATTCCTGCAGTTCTCATTTGGGTCAAGAAAAGACCATTCCCAGCACCCTAGAAACTCCCTTCCCCCCAATCACTCCCCAAACATTTCTCCTAAAGGTAGCCACTGTCCTTATGTCGGTTTTATTTTTAATTCTTGTTTTAAACCCATCAAACCACAGAAGCCTAAAAATTGTCTTACTGTATACCATTAATCCATTGACTTGCTAATTTAATAATCACAAAATCATACTGTGCAACGCTAAGTTCATAATTGAAATTTATAAAAATTGTTACCAATGTTTCAGAAATTAAAAGGTTATACTGTTTGTTCCTCAAGAATCATTGCTGTTCACTAAAGAAGAGTATCCTATACTTTATGTAACAAGAGTTAGGACGGTACCTATTAAACACAATTTCCATAGAGTCGGTTTGACACTTTTCTGTGTATTGCACAAAGAACTTTTGAAATCATTTTCTCAATCTTTGTGGTAAAAGTGAGGTAAATATTATTACCATCTTTTGGAGGTGATAGGTGAGCTACCGTGTTTCCCCAAACATAAGACCTAGACGGACCAGCAGCTCTAATGCGTCTTTTGGAGTGAAAATGAATATAAGACCTCGTATTATATTATATTAATTATATTATATTATATTATATTATATTGTATTGTATTGTATTGTATTGTATTGTATTGTATTGTATTGTATTGTATTGTATTATATTATATTCCTGGTCTTATATTAAAATAAGACCGGGTCTTATATTCATTTTTGCTCCAAAAGACGCATTAGAGCTGTTGGTCCGGCTAGGTCTTATGTTCGGGGAAACACGGTAGTGATATCATTATTACTCCTTGCACAGATGAGGAAATTTGGGTGCAGAGAAGTTGGGTGATGTACCCATGAGCATACAACCAGGAAGAAGCACTGTCCAAACTAAAAGCCAGACCTCTGCTTTCCACCCTTTCCACCTGATCCTCTGCTTTTTTAAAAAAATAAAATATTTAGTAGCCACCTTTAAACTTGGCAAAGTAACAACTAGTTCACCAGGTACTTTCAATTCAGCAGACTTCTTAACAGACCTGTAAAGTAAGTAGAGCAGGAGTTTTGAGTCTCATTTAATGAAAAAAACAAACAAACAAACTGAGGTTCAAAGATGCAAAGTGATTACATGTCCAGTAGGTGGTGAAGTCTGTTTTGAAGTTCATTTTTTGGATGCCAGAGTGAGAGGAAGAAAGAGAGGAGAAAGGGACTACCAAGGGGTAACATCATATCATCTTTCCTTCCCCTTTGACCACTGCTGCCATAGATACTATCCTTGACTGCCAGAGAAGACTCAGGACAGGTCGAGACAGAGTTTTGGCCCCCATTGTGAAATGATCTGCAGTAGAAAGAAAGAAGAAGATGGAGGAGAAATTACAAGAATGGAAATGAATACAAAAGTGGTCCTGAACTTTTAAGTAAGAGACATATTAATATTATAAAACAGGCTAATATAAAAGACTACCTTGGTGTTTTTCAAATATCCTAAAAAAATCAATGACTGAAGAGAATGAAATATCAAGAAAATGAATCATATTGGTTTCAAGGTCATTTGGATAAAAATATAGTTTAATTTCTTTGAAATAAATTTTTACTTTTTTTTCTCTAATCCCATTTTTAATTTGGGGGTATTTAAAGAAGATATTTGGCCCTATTTTATCTACCAATAACATATGAAGACTAGAAGTATCTATGTCTAATGTCTTTTTCAAACACCCATTCTTGGTTCTCCTGCCTGGTATGTTTCAAGGAAGCATGTAAAATTCTTTCCACAAGCATTTAAGACATATCATAATTTAATAAAATAATACGCACCGTCCCTTGTAGCATTTTTAAGAGGGAAAAGGAGAACTAAAACCAAGCCATAATAGGGCATTGCAACTCTACAAAGGTAAAGAGACTTCATCAAACAAAATAGATCCAGTGGGACCAAATCTTATTTACAGCAATTTACAGTAAAAAGTAATGTACAATTAAAAAGTTGGAAATGGTAGCTAATTTTAAAGTCATTTCCTAACCACAAACATCAAAGTGATGATGATACCAGCACATTGCTATTTCTCTCTCAAATATTTACTCACACATAAAGCCAACAATTAGAGACTCAATGCCAAGCAGGATTTTCAAAGTCCACTCTTTGTGTCAGAAAGAATCTGTGTGTGTGTGTTTTTAACACCTATTCAAATTATTTTGAGATTTTATATGCCTAGACTCAATCATAAAATTTAATTCAGATATAACCTTTTGTAGTATGTGGAGCTAATGAAATCACCCAAAGGTCATTTACTTAAGCAATAAGCACTTCAAATTGATCATGATCAGTTAAACTATCTATTCCAGGTAATGCTTTTTTTTTTCTTTTTTCTTTTTGTACGTACTCAAGTATTAGATTAGAAAATCAGTTTTTCCCTGGTGTTTAATATCCAATTTTCTAACAATCAGAACACAAGACACGCTCTGTTAGATTTATGATACTCTTAAAATGAGTTTTATTTTACAAGTCAAGGTACAATCACCAATTTTGTTGACATATGATTACCAGCTATGTAAAACCTTAGATAAAAGCCAAAAAGGAGATAAATCTATATATCTTACATCTAATAATTAGGTAGTGTGGGAAAATTTGAAATATGTAAGGATAGGGATATAGGCATATGCATAAAAATAAATAAAGGACACTTTCAAATTCAATACTTTTAGCTCAGCTTTTAAGGTCAATTTTTATTTCTTATTTAATAACACTTAATAAGTCAAATTGTGTAATAATATTACATATCATCTTTATCTCAAAAAATAAAAATAATTATGTCAATAAACTTGACCAGATTTACATACTGTTATTAGTTATATGTGACAAGTTCTTTAAAATTTTCTAAAAATCATGTGACAATATTTTATAGTTAAAATTTGGACTTTAGATAATTCTAAGAATAACAGTCATTTTATCACATGAATATGTGCTAACATCTCATCTTAATTTTTATTTGGATGCTTGATTTTGGGCCAGTTCACAATATATAGTCCCTTCTCTAGAATATGAGCAGAGAAAAAAAGAGGAATGGAAATTTAAATCAATTGTGTCATCTAGTCAGCAACTCTGGCAAAGCAGCTGATGATTACTGAAGTTGAAAAGAATTATTGAAATGAGGTTTGGGAGCTATGGTTTTAATTTCTTTTTTCTACTATAAACTTTATTCCAATTGCATCAAGTAGCATCTACTATTTGGGACAGAGGTCAGAAGAGGAAACTAAAGTTAAATCAATAAAAGTACATCTGCAGAACTGTAAAGTAATTGTCTACCTAACTCAAATTCTGAATACATGATTTATAGAACCATCCACCATTCTTTCACCAGTGAAAGAACTATATTTTTCTAGTTATCAAAATGCCTTTATTTTGTATTCTATCCGTGATTTCCATTTTGGCTAAAATACTTATCAATATGAAGATATTCTTTGAGTTATTCTTTCTTGCATTATTTAGATAATTTATTTTATATCCTTTGTCCAGTATATAAGGAAATCCTGTTGGCTTTACCTTCAAAGTGTGCCCTGAATCCAACCATTTCTCACTTCATCTCCAAGTCACCATACCTCTCACCTGGACTACAGCAGGAGATTCTAACAGGTCTCCTTTCTTTCACTTTGGCCTCTGATAGTCTGCTTTTCACAAAACAGTAATTCTTTCAAAATTTAAATTAGATCATGTAACCCCCCTGTTCCATCACACTTAGAACAAAAGGCCAAGTTCTCTCCATGACCTATGAGGCCCTGCATTATCTGGCTCTAGTCTTCCCATTCGACTGTGTTCCAGCCACACTGGCCCCCTTGCTGTTATACACACAAGTAAGCTCTTTCCTCAGGTCCTTTGCTCTTGCAGTCACCTCTACCGGGAAGGCTCTGCTTCCAAATATATGTGGTTTGTTCCTTCACTTTATCTAGATCTTTTCTCTCAAATATCATCTCAGAAAAGACCTCTCTGACCTTCCATCTCAAGTAGGTCTAGCCCTCCCTGTTACTCTGCACTCTGACTCTATGTTAGTTTTCTTCAAAACACTCACTGCTATCTAAAATAATACTGTTGGTTAATTGGTTGATTGACTAATATCTGGCTGCCCCAATAGGTCTAACCGCCCCGGAATATGAACTCACATAAGTCAAGGACTTTCCTTGTTTCCTTCTTTGGACTTTACAAATTCCTGGTTTTTTTTCCCCTGTTTATTTATGAAATTTCAGGGCATACATGTTTCTTTTACTTCATGTACGGTTGTTGCTTTTTATGTTCATGTGATACACTATTCTGAGCTCCAGTGCAACACATAACATACACCGTCCCAGAGAAGATGGAGGGCGCTGGAATATAACAGATCCTCATTAATCACGGTAAAGGGGAAGCTCTGAGATGAAATTGTTTAGAGTATAATATATAGAAAAATATGAATACTCTAAAAGGTTGCACCTTTCTTTGTAAAAACTGTCTTTAACACCTTCTTGGTGAGCATTTTCCCCCCACAATTGAATGATCTGGGAACAAAGTTTTGTCCTATTAGGTGGTGTGGAGCTTCAATACTTCTGTGGTATTTCCTAAGAGAAGATGGTCAGTTGGAGTTTCTGGAAACTGGTGTACTTATTTTATGTTTCACATGGCAAAAATAAAATTCCTGTCTTCCTTTGTTTAGCATATAGCCTCTGCCTTTCTTGAAGATAGTCACGATTAAGAGAAACTGTCATTTTGATAACTGGCTTCAAAAGACCCATTTAAAAAGATCTGAACTTCTGAATGGAGTGCTGGGGGTGAGGGGTGGGGGCCAGGAGTAGTGCAGCTCCAGCCAATGAGAACGGGTGACATGTGGAATCAAAGATACATTTTCTTTGAGAACTTGAGGGTAGGTGGCTTTAAATTAAATATTAACATTTAAAAAAATGAGATCTGGGCTTATTGTCACTGCACAGGAGAGACCTAAATTGGGCTGTGGCCCTGAGGTCCCAGCTCCACTGGCAGAGACCCTGTGCTGAGAGAGAGGTGAAGGATCTGTCTGTAGAGGGAGGTGGGGTTGCAACTTCATTTTCCTCTGACATATTTTGTTGGCTGATTAATAGGCTGACAGTAATTTAGGTCTCAGAAGATTAGAATATTCTGTAATAGGATAGAGAAGGAAGGTAGGGGTGAGGGGGAAGAGAAGGGAAATAACAGAATGTGGGATGTCTCAGAAATTGGGCCTAGGGAAACCCAGGGCATATTTTAAAGACCTTACCTGCTGGCAAATTGAGAATGAAAAAGCCAGTGCCTTAAACAATTAATTTTGCTAATCATGCAATCTAAATTGTCACACTTACAAATCTCAGTGTTGACCTGTTTAGACAGTGTGCCTTAATCCACAGGGGAGTAGTTTCAGTAGATGATGTTTAAGTTAGCTAATTAATATCAAAAGCAGTGTGGAATTGACTAACAGGTAATTTAATCAAAAGATAATTAAAACTATTGAAATTTATAAATTATTATTTAATTAATATTAGTTAATATTATAATTTTCAAAGTCTGAATTATGCTGATTAAAGGGTTCTCTCATAAA
Organism: Rhinolophus ferrumequinum; assembly: GCF_004115265.2. NCBI lineage: Eukaryota > Metazoa > Chordata > Mammalia > Chiroptera > Rhinolophidae > Rhinolophus > Rhinolophus ferrumequinum. The sequence goes on along the minus strand of NC_046296.1, from coordinate 30,186,720 downwards.
TACCACCGAAAATTAATTACAAATTAATATAATCTGCTGAACATCCTCTTAATGGACTTCCAGCTATTCTTGACTTTTGCAATAAATAAACATTAGAGCCCATACTGTATCCCATCTTCCTGAATGTATTAGGTATTCTGAAATGTTGAGGTAGTTAACTCCTTGGATTTCTAAGGAAATTCACACATGTAATAGCACCTTTAATAGCAGAGGTTGATTGTTTTGTTATTATATGAGGCTGAGGGCGCTGGGGCTGAGTAAAGACTTGGAAGCCAGGAGCTCAACTAGCCAGTGTCCATTTGGCTTCTCAGTGCTGCTCAATCTAATCCCTTCCTAATCTGCTTTACAGAAGCTTCCAGAAGATAGTTGGGCAGGGTTCAGGAGACAGTTCTGATATGTAATGTTGCCCTAGGCTCTTTGCTTCTCTCTGTACTTTGCCATAATTCCTGCCTGTGGGTGAATTCATTAGGAATGATATGAACGGATTCAGGTGAGTATGATGGGGGAGCCTATGAAAGTCAGCTATTGTCAAAGAAACCCAACAGCCTATGAAGGAGCTGTGCTGTATTTGTAAGCAATATAGAAAAATAAAGAAGTCGGGGTGGAGGAGGTGGGGGAGTGGGACTAAATATTTTCTCCCCTCTTATCTACCATAGGAAAACAAACTAACAAAAAATCCAGAGGAAATGTTCTTCATATGATATGAGGAAGTTGGCAATAGTTCTACAATGAAGTGGGGGAAAACGCCCAAGAGCCTTGGAACACTATAGAGACAACTCTTTACTGTGCTCCTCCCAGTATTTAATTTTTGACTGTTAAGGGACCTAGAAAAAGGAAATGGAAACCAGAAAGCTGAGCCAAAGGGAACTGTCTCTGGTCATTGAGGATTTGTGCTATTAACCTTTCCTAATAAACTGAGAATGTAGCCCCCACTCCTGCATATAGCATCTAGCACTTGGGGAGTGCCCTGTAAATACAAAATGACCTCTCTGCCTATATTTATGAGGCAGTTAGATGCTGAATGGGATGTCACATAACCTAATACTACATATAGAAGCCCCTGGCTGAAATGTATATGCAGTAAAGACAGATTTACGGCTGCCTTGAGTTTCCCTGTGAATTTCTAAGATTTATCTCAGCTTAAGGTCTCAACGTTAGTTTATGCTGCCAGAGCATTCTTCAGAATTCACGCTAGAGCAGGATCTTGGGACTAGTGCTGAATTTCCTTTGATGAACATATGCCTCTGATGTCTCGTTTTCTCTGGAGGCTGTGACTGAAAATGGAGGGTTATGGTCTTCATTTTGTTTTAGTTATTTACTGTGGACCACTATCAAAAATGCTTTTTCTTAATTGAAGCATTTTGGGGAAACTAATGAAGGAAAAATCTTGTCCCTTAAAAATTGAATCACAGCTGTAGTAGTAGATAAGACTGACATATTCAGTTCTTAGAAAGAGGCAATCAATGTTGAATGCGTCAGGTGAGTTCATTTCTCGAGCTCAGCTTTAATAGCTTATAAAGAAGATTGATTAAGTTCTTGTCTGATAGATCAATAGAGGAATGAAACTGAGCTTCCCTCTTTCCCTTCTTAAATGCGGATTCCCAATATGCTCAGAGGCAAAGAAAAGGCAAACATATGTGCATTGCTTTTCTTCTCCAACTTATTAATGGCAGCTGTTATGAACAGGCACAATATTTTTAAGTTACCTAGATTGCTTTATTGTATATTAAACATTCGGGAAAGTTCATTAATTCAGCCAACAAATAAGTCTATTTCTTTCTGCCGCTAGAAACGATTCTGGTCTCGATGAAGATAAAAATGGTAACATTGAAAACTTAGGGGAACTTCATGGATTTAAGCCTTGAGATTCCAAATGTGCTATCTATTCTCTTCTGTGTAGCAAGTATTAGCCTATAAATGTATGAAATATGTGGTTTTTATACATTTCTATTGTATTTTTAATGTGGAATTATTTTAATGTGGAATTTTAAGCTTTTTGTTAGACTAAATAATTTCCTTTATTTTAGTATTAATATAAAATACGTATATGTTATTTATATATGTATATTCTCCTCAATTCAGTTAATTTAATTCAATTTACATACTTATGTTCAGATTTTTTTCAGTTGTCTTTCTTTTTTCTCTCTTTATCCCCATAGAATCATGGCTGTTGACATTAAACTGTAAAATGTGATGATTAAGTAGATTGTTATTAAAAGTTTTCCAACAAACATTAACTTGCATTTATCTATCGAACGCTTTTAAATACTCTATTTCTAATTATTTTCACAAATTGCACCCCCCCCTTCTTAACCTACCCTTCTATAATTTACATATAAATAAACTCGTTAGTGACTTCCTGTTGCTCTAAGAATAAAGACCAAAAGTCTATTCCAGCCCCACAAAGCTTTGTATAATCTGACCTCCAGTGAATCAGCTTCAACTCAAGTGCTGTCTTCCAAACACACTGGACATCTTTCAGTTCATTAACCAGTTCTTTCTCTTTTCTACTATATGACCATTGAGAAATGTTTTTGTTTTCTGCAGAGAACCCTATCTCTCCATCATCCTCCACCCATTTACTTGGTCACCTCTTACTTAACCTTAGTTGACAATCCATTCTTCTCTTCCTCTGGGAAACCTTCCCTGATACCTCCAAGGCCCATCTTGATTTTTTATGGTCGGACATGGCACCTTGTATTATATACTTTGTATAATGCTTTTCTTTGTTTAATTAGTTGATCAGTGGATATGAAGCTAGGGGCTAAGTCTGGTTTTGCTCATCTCTGCAATATAATAAGTAGGGTAATATAAATAGAGTTCCTAGCATCTAATATGTGCGCAAGAAATATTTTTTTTTAATAATGAGTGTTGATTATGGTACCACCTTGAAATGTCTTTTTGCTTTAATCAACCCCATTCCCTTTCTAATTTTTTTTAATATTTCAATTACAGTTGATATTCAATATTAGTTTTATTTATACAGCATAGTAGTTAAACACTTATAGAATTTATACCCCTTCCTCCTTTTAAAGAATATTAAGATGTGCAGAAAGCAGGGAGAGCCCTCAATAAAATATATAAACCAACTAACTTTGCCTCTGATTGCTGAGTAACTGAGTGAATCTATTCTTCCTTAAAAAGAGTAAGGGGGCCGGCCCGGTGGCTCAGGCGCTCCTAACTCCGAGGGCTGCCGGTTCGATTCCCACATGGGTCAGTGGGCTAAAATTGAACAGGGCACCTTGAGCTGAGCTGCCGCTGAGCTCCTGGATGGCTCAGTTGGTTGGAGCGCGTCTTCTCAACCACAAGGTTGCCAGTTCAACTCCCTCAAGGGATGGTGGGCTGTGCCCCCTGCAACTAGAAAATGGCAACTGGACCTGGAGCTGAGCAGCGCCCTCCACAACTAAGACTGAAAGGACAATGACTTGAAGCTGAATGGCACCCTCCACAACTAAGATTGAAAGGACAACAACTTGACTTGGAAAAAAGGCCTGGAAGTACACACTGTTCCCAAATAAAGTCCTGTTCCCCTTCCCCAATAAAATCTTTAAAAAAAAAAAAAAAATCCTCTAAAAAAAAAAAGAGTAAGAATTACAAACCATATATCGATACTTGATTAATATGTATTTTTTCTCCTCTCTTAGTGGAGATTGGGAAGGTTTGTGTTTGTGTTAGTGCGTGTGTGTGTGTGTGTGTGTGAGTGTGTGTGTAGGGAGAGGGGTTTAGAGATGGTGAGAACAAGAATGGTTGTTCGAATACTCAAAGTAGTGGTCCAGGAGAAGGGAATCCCAGTATTGTAAAGTAAGTACAGTGTTTTCCTCTGATTTATTGAAGAAAAAGTCTGTGATCAATGTCAAGGTGAGATTCAAATATTTTTATGCAGCATCAGAAATAATTCTGCTTTGAAGGGAGAATAATAGGTCATCAAGAGTAAAAGGCTGTCTCTCCAAGAGGCAGGTCTCCTCTTCATACATGTGACTTCTTGGGTACAAAGGGAAGAACAGAGCATGATACAGTTGACCCTTAAACAACGAAGAGGTTAAGGGTACCCACCCTGCACAGTCAAAAGATCCATGTGTAACTTTTGTCTATACATTTCCCCTTCACATCCATGGAGTCAACCAACAAGGACAGAAAACAGTATTTTCTCTCCACATTTGGGAATCTGCAGTAGGAAAACAGCGATCAGGAATGCAAAAATAGTTTTGGATTCCTGATTGGTTGAATCCCTGGATGTGAAAAGAAGGGCTGACTGAGGGCAACTGTATTTATTGGGGGGAAAAATAATCTAAGAAGTGGAGGGGTGCAGTTCAAACCCAGGTTATTCAAGGGTCAACGGTATATCAAATAAACAGATTTACATTTTTGGACATTATTGCAACCGTGAATTATTCTGCGGTGAAAAGTAATTTGTTAAAAATACAAGAAGCTTTCTAGGCAAGTGAAATTATTCTTTTTCTGCCATCTTTACATCATTTCTTTTTGTAGAGTTTTTCATCTCCTATTAACTTTTTCCTTGTTGAATTCAAACCAAAATGCTAATACTTTTTAGGCACAGTGTTTCTTAATTTTCAGAAGTTGTAATGAGAACTGTAATGAGAAGTTGATGGAGTCGAGTGTACCGGGTCTGTATGGTCTCTAGCTCTGCCTTTGTTTTTGTTTTGTTTTCTTTTCAATGACTAGGGCAGCCTTCTTGGCCTTATTTATAAAATAGAAATAAATACTTCAACATTTGGGGTTTTTAGGGGAAAGAAATACTTTGAACTTTCAGAAATATTACTTTAAATAAAAGGTATAACCATTGTTTAAAATTACATTTAAGTGATGATTATATATTAACTAAAATTGATAGCATAGAAAGAAATGTCTTATTTTTTAAAAAGCCTTTGTATGGCATAGTAAGAGCAAGCTTGCCAATTTTAATGATATATATTCTTATTGATTTTTTATTAGCACAACTGTGGTAATATAATAGGGAAATCTGTGAGATGCAGCTCTTTTCACAGTCTCAATGGTTTGGTAACTACAGGTAGTGTTTGTGTTTGCTTTGGAATTTTTCTTATCAAATAACTTGAGACAAATGTCATTAGCCTGCTGGTACAGCATAAGTTTTATTTTACTAATGCCTTTTAAAAACCATTTTATATTTTATAAATTTCTGGTTAAAAAGACTCAAGAAATAGAACATTGACTCTATATGGAGATAACTTTGCCTCCTCTGTTGGAATATATGGGCAGAAGAGAAATATGGCAAAAAAAAAACTATTTTGTAATTTCGTAGATACTTTTATTTTAGTTTCACTTGAGCAATTTATTGTCATGTCTTAATTACTATGAATTAAAATATGAACAGTGATCAGGGATATATTTTAACGCCAGTATTTTGTGATTACAGCCTTAAAAAGCTGTATTAAAATGTTGTTAACGGTAGATCTTTGTTTAAATGTTGTTATCACTAAAAAGAAAAAAAAAGGAATAACTAAAGAAGGTGGTAGGAAACTTTTGGAGGTGATGGATGTGTTGATGACATAGAGTGTAGTGATGGTTTAATGGGTGAATACTTATCTGGAAACTCATCAAGTTGTGCACATTAAACATATATAGCTTTTTGTATGTCAAAAAAATGATATAAATTGATTTCTTTAACAATTGACAAAGTATCCTACATGGATGTTTCTCAACCGTATCTGAGCTGATAATCTTCTTTATTATAAACATTTTGTACCTCCTCTTATTATCCTGAGATGAAATTCATATTTAATATAATTTACTACACACATACATTTTAAAATAATCAACATAATGCCCTAATTGTAATGTAACAGAGAAGGAAAAGGAGCATGATTTATATAAAGTAATATGCATATCAGGATGTGAAGTCTCGGGAGGCCTATACCAGATGATGGAACAAAGATGGCTGAGGTGTGTATGATTGCCCATGTGTATGACAGCCTTGACTGGCCTTTGCTGGTAGAACTATGAGACGTTGGCTACTCAGACACAGGAGTGGCCTTGCCATCAGCGTAGTGCATTACCAAACAATGTATAACTCGTGGTAAAGTTATGAACAAAATAGTGTATCATCTTCCCTTGATTACATGGTGGTTGCATTCTCAGAAAATTCAGTGTATGTTAAATTTGTGGCAAAAATACTTTATTTATGTGTAAAATGGAGTTATACCCTTAGCTCACATGATGGGTTTTTTAACTATATGACTGTATGTCATGACAATAGAAAATTATTCAAGATGTAGGTTAGTATTTTGTTGTATACTGGATCGGCTCACTTATTGTGAGATGGTTACCATCCCCCACCTCCACCCATTAAATGCCGAAAGGACCCTCTCCTTCATTATAACTACCAAAAATGTCCCCACATTTTCCAAAACGACTACTAGGGCTTTCTAGTGTGAACCACAGTATTATAATTGAGTACTGCTATATTCTATATAAAAGAGAGAGATAAGTGGCCCCTACTCCAAGCTAAATATCATTGAGTCTTTCATATTTGGGTTCAGTTACAGTAAATAGGCTAAAACTGTATAGATATAAACTATGATCTTTATCAAAAGCTTTATTTTGGACTTTAAGGTACTTGAAATTATAACAGATCTTCTAAAGATGAGCATATGACCATATCTAGATAAGCAATTTATAGGAGAAAAATTAATTTTATAGAAAATTGTACTAAAAAAGGGTCCCTCAAAATTTAGCTAAGAAATTGTTATACTGTCAACCAAAAGTCATGCTTTACCTGTGAACTAAAGTGAAAAGAGCAGTGAGACAAAAATATGCAGCACAAGTGCTTGTGCTGAGGGGAGAAACCAAGTCATAGTGTGGTATAAGTTAGGCTCCTCCGGATGCAGACGCTGAGACAGTGCTTTGTGTATGGGGTGTTTGTGAGAGAATGCCCTGGGGATAAATACCTGTGCAGTCTGGACAGAGCAGTAGGAGTGGTCAAGCTGTGATACAGGCCTACTTAGGAGGACCTGATAGAGAGTTCTAGAGGTAGGATCGCCTCTTACAGTATGACCAGGATGCTTAGATATTTATAGTCTCACAGTGACCCAGTCATTGTATGTGGACCACTCCAAAAAGGGAACTGAAGTTGAGTGAGGCCACTCTTTGCAAGTGGGGTGATCCCTGAAGGGGCTAACAACTGAAGACTGTCTGCTAACAACATACTTAGCAGCTAGGACAACTTGTCCTTTATTGAAGAGGGATGGATGACACATCACAGTATTCACCACGTAGGTCAGGTCATATGTCTAACTGGAATTCAAAATTCCAGGCTGGCAAATACGCATGGGGTCCAATCTGTTAGATGGGTAGCTGTGGCAGCAAAAATCTCTGGTGTAAGTCATATTAAGAGTAGTACATGTAATTATTATTATTCCAGAAAGATCTAGCTGTACTGAAAGAGGAACTGTAAGAGTCCAGGCACCAGGAGCAGAATACTGGTCTGAGAACTAGGTCTAGGCCCCAGGCAGATAAGCAAGATCAGGGCAGGACTCCAACCCCAGAGGAGACAAGAGGAACCATGGAGTTAGAATACCTTCTGGAAACCTAGGCAGAAGGCTAGTCATATGGCCTGGACAAAGATCACAGGTTTTGAGAAATAGGCCGCATACCAGTAGGAACTCCCTAAGGACCCTAATCTCAGGGAGAGATTTATTCCCTAACACCGTATGTCTGAGTCAAGATTGGCTCAAAGTTTCCAGGCTGAGCATCAGTGAAGATTTTTATTACTGCTGATTGTGTGAGGTGAAATGGGCAGCAACTAAGAGAAAGGAGAAACCTTTTGTAATGTGCACACATATAAACAGTGGAATTCATTGTGCTTTGAAGACAAGTTTTGGTTGTAATAATAGTCTTAGCAAAATGGCCTGTCCGGGCTATTTTCAGAGGATTTGGAAAAGCTAAATAACTCTCATCTCAAACTAAAGAAACCTAAGATCTGTGTCTTGTAAGAGAAGTGACTGTGGAACAGGAAGGCAAAGGATCAAATTCCAACCTTAATGTTTCTCCTTTTGGTCGTCATACAATGCACATTCCTTTGTCTGGATTTTTAGGTCCTGCACAGTTTCATTTCACGCACTTGTCCTGCCTTATTCCCCCGCCCCTCATGTGCTGTGCTAACTGCCTCTTCCAGGGCCACCTTCTTTGTGGCTTTTCCAGTCCTTTGTCTTGCTTATCCTACCCATCTTTTTAAGGCTCACTTCAGATCACACTTTGTCCATGCGGATGATCTGCTCTCCTGTAATTGTGCTGGCAAAGCTTAATTGTTTTCAACTTATCTCCTGGATACTACTTTTATCTTCTCTGCTAAATAGATTGCAATCCTCTTAAAGGAAAGGATCCTGTCAGAAGTTTCTTTTGCATCCTTCCCAGTGCTCAGCCAAGGGCTGGGCACCAGGTGGCTGCTGGGTAAACAGAAATTAATTGATTGGCTTGACTCAAGAAGGCATATTCCAATTCACATTTCCTGAATTAATGACATAATGTTGTTTTAAAAGTCTCCTCAATATGATTTCATGTTTTCTTATATCTGATGGTAATGAAAATATCTCACCTCAAACCTATGAAAATATGAATTCTTATCAATATAATCTCTTTCCTCTTTTAATGAATATGGTTTTACTGCTGTCAAGATTTTTGGTCTCATTGGGAATAAACTTCTTATTCTAGTGTGGCAACACCATCTACGAATCTCTCTGAGAGCTGCCTGCCTTGCTATTTCGCCTATGGTTGTGATCCAAAGGGCACTAAGGGGTAGTTATGGGGCGACATTAATTATTCTCAAGATTGTGTTTCTATGGTAGAATCTGAAGTTCAGGATTAAGAGGACATCTCTTGCTCATGCCATCTTGTTTCATCTGTGTTATTCAACTAGAGATAGCCTTGTATTATTAAAGAGTTCTTCTCTTGGATCAGATGTGTTTCTTTAAGCAAAATCCCATAAACACCTATTGACATCCTACAAATATGAATTCCCTGCAGTGAGACCTCAACAATATGAAGAGTACGTTCAACTCACTTGATTGACTCATTAATCTTATGTAAACCAGCAATTTGAAATCTTTTATATATTTATTTCAAGTCTGAAAAGAGGAGCTTGTTTTTAATTCAGTAAACTTGTTGAAAATATCTTCCTTTTAAAGTTGTCATCTTGTTCCTCACATTTTACATTAGTTATTAATAATGATTATGTTATATGTATATATATTATATGTATGTGTTTCTGTATATGTATGCTATGTGTATAAATGCATTATATATACTTCTCTAGTTGTCACTTGACATTGGGGAAAAAAACCCCTCCAATTCAGTTGATCTTCACCATTTTCCTATTGAAGGCATTTCCTTTGTTTCCAATTCTTTGTGTTTCAGTAAAACTACTTGTCACTTACTGATTCTTTTATTATTTATTTATTTATAATAATTTTTGTTTTCAATCACAGCTAACATAAAATATTCTATTAGTTTAAGGTGTATAGCTAGTGATTAAACAGTTATATAAATTATGACGTGATCACCCTGATAAATCTAATACCCATCTGACACCATACATAGTTATTACAATATTATTAACTGTATTCCTTATGCGATACTTTAAATCCCAATGACTACTTTATACCAACCAATCTATACTTCTTAATCCTTTCCCCTTTTTCACCCATCCCTTCAACCCCCTTCCCATCTGGCAACCCTGAAAATGTTCTCTATATCTATGAGTTTGTTTCTGTTTTGTTTGTTCATTTATTTTTTTCTTTACATTCCACATATAAGTGAAATCATGGCATTTGTGTTTCTCTGTCTGACTTACCATAGTTTGCTGTGTATAATATGCACCCTCGTTTTTGACCCATACTTTCAGGAAAAACATCTTTCATTTCAATTTTGTAATTCAAATTTTTATTTGTTTACATTTAGGTACTTTTTTTGTATTATAAAGGAATTTTAGCATTTATTTTTTAACATATTGTGGTACAAGAAATTTTATGTAGCAAATAATTATGAAGCACAAGAACAGATAGAATGTACAAGAAATTTTATGTACTGGTAGCAAGTTTACGATGTTTATGCATCATAGAAGGGCAGGAACTCTTCGTTGTTGTAAGTTCGTTGTAAGTTTGACAAAACCAGTTATCGTATTCCAGGGTATTATTTTCATATGGATACTGTTATTGATTTCTAGAATTACACTTTTGACTCATAAGCATAAATAAAAGAGTTAAAAACATGTATATAGATATGGAATTAGTACTACCTATATATAAAATGCTCATCCTTATTTTTCCCTCACAAATGTGGGCAAAAAAAGTGCTCATTATACATGGCAAGATACGGTACTCCACTCAGCATAGTAACCTCTATCCAGGTCCATCCGTATTGTTGCAGGTGGCAATATTTCATCCTTTTTGTGGCTGAGTGATATTCCATTGTATATATGTACCACCTCTTCTTGATCCATTCATCTATTGATTGACACTCAAGTTGCCTTCATATCTTGGCTATTGTAAATAATGCTATAATGAACATATGGATGCCAATGTCCCTTCAAAGTAGTGTTTTGGGTTTCTTTGGATAAATACCCTCAAGTGGGATTACTGGGTTCTGTTATATCACCTGGTCTTAGTAGAGTGACCTTATGTAATAGGTATCTTGTGGGATCCAGTGGCACAGTCTCCCTGGTCACTTGAGCTGGTGCTCCAGGAGTGTCCATTGTGTGGTTTGTGTGCGTTCTCCTATTGTAGTTGAGCCTTGGTTGCTGTTTGCATGTCAGTGAAAGGGATTGCCCCTCGGGCTGATTGGTTGTGAGGACTGGCCTTGAGTATAGTAGAGGAAGTGCTATGTAGGAGCTGACCCTATGGAGCAGGATTTATCTTCGAAGGGCACGGCTGCCTGCACAGTCTGCCCTCTGTAAGTGTTGACTGCAGAGGCAGCTGGGTGGTGCTCCAGTGTGGTCCAAAGCCGGCCACTGGGTGTGCCAGCTCCAGTGCATCCTGGGAGGGGCCCTGCCACAGGCCAAGTTTAACTGCATCCTGTGCCCTGCATGGGGCCACAAAGCAATCTGCAAATGGTTGCCACTTGTGCTGGGCTTGAAGGGGCCTAGGACAGGCTAAACTGTGAACTGAGGCCAGCTGTCACTAGTGCCAGGCTGGGGAATGCTTAGCAAGAGGTATGGGGCATGCCAAAGCCAGATACTGCTTGTTTGGAGTTGTGAACCTTTGCAACATTTTAGGAAAGTCAAAAGCATGAGCCAAAACAGGCTGTTTGTATGGAAAAGCCACTGGAAGTGACTTGGGTGGGCAAGTTGGGAGGGACAGGGTCTTAATAAATCACCAGGGCAGGGCAAACTGTGTCAACTAGGTTAATAGAGAGTCAGATATGGCGCTTGCCTAAATTTGCTGGTTGGGAGGGGGTAGGACTCAACAAAGAAACAATGACTTCTGCCAGGACTTTTGTCTAGAAGAAAATTGCCCCTTCAGCCCTTGCCCCGAAACCACACAATTCAATTCCTCCCAGTATGTCCCTGGTACCTTTCAAGCTGCTGCCGCAATGCTGGAGCTCAGAGCGAGTGAGTCCATCAGAATAAGTCCATGCACAGGCCCTTTAAGATGATCACCTGGGACTCCAGTAACCTTCTATCTCACTCGCTCAGCCACAATTTCCACTGTTTTTCACAGCCAGTGGTTATGGGGACTTCTCTTCCTGGCACTGGAACCCTGAGCTGGGGAGCCTGATGTGGGGCTGGGACACATTGCTCCCTCAGGGTACCTCCCTCTCTTTTTAACTGCCACACATGGATGTGGGACCAACCCATCTGCATCTCTGCCCCTCCTACTGGTCTCGAGGTTGCTTCTTCTGTATATCCTCAGTTGTAAGTGTTCTGTTTAACTCGACTGCAGGTGATTCTCAACGATGGTTTTTCTGTAGTTTAGTTGTAATTTTGATGTGGTCCTGAGAGGAGGGAAGCATAGCATTTACCTACCTCCTCTGCCATCTTGACCGGAAATCCCTTTGATTCTTTTATTTTTGAGATTAATCCCCAGAAATAGGATTAAGGTATATACAATTTTAATTTTCATAGATCTGTCTGGATTACTTTAAAAACATTCTGTAATGATTCACGTTTCCATTAGCTTGTTGTGTTACCAAACAGAGAGTTCATCCACCCACCTCTAACACTAAACACCGAGAATTGAGGTAGAGAAATTAGAGTCACTTTATTTGCAGATCACTAAACAAGAAGAATGGGAAAGCTATGGCTCAAAAGCCTGAACTCCCCATCGAGGGTTCAGAGTGGATTTTTAAGGGTGTAGGGGGAACAGGTATGCAGAAGCACTGGCAGAGCCCGTTTTAATTGGAGGACTTTGGAGCTTGGCCATTTATGGTAAGGGGCTTCAGCATTGGATCTTCCTGGACAATGAACTCTTTGCTTCTGAAAGGGTTCAAATGTTTAAATTCTGGTTATGTCCTAGTCCTGAGGTTCTGTGGGGCACAGGTGAGAATTTGGTTCTGGGTGTAGCTGGAGGTCAAAGTTCTCTCCTCATGCTTTGGCTGAATGACTTGTGGTTTTGGCCTGTTGTCTTTGAAAAGCAACTCAGTATCTTGTTAAACAGGATAGGACCATTTTGAGCTGGTTCTTCAGTGACATTGTTAAATGTAACCATTTTCCTGAATCCTCACCAAAAGCAGGTGCTACTTCTCTGTTTAATTTTTTTCTAATCTGATGGACATAAACTATCTCATGGAATTTACAATTTTTTCTGTCTGCTAGGGACGTCGAACATCTTTTTATAAGTTTATTGGGTATCACAGTTTACTTTTTGTGAAATGTCTATTCGAATGCTTGCTTTGTACATCTGTCGGGTGGCATATGTATTTTTTAATTGAGGTGAAATTCATATAACATAAAACTAACCATTTGAAAGTGAACAATTCAGTGGCATTTAGTACATTCACAATGTCATGCAACCATAACTCTTCCTAGTTCCAAAACATTTTCATCGCCCCAAAAGAAAACCCATACCCATTAAGCAGTTCCTCCCTATTTCGCCTCCACCCACCCCTTTACCCCCTGCCCCTGGCAACTACCAATATGCTTTCTGTCATGAAAATACCTATTCTGGATATTTCATATAAATGAAATCGTGCAATATGTGACCTTTTGTGTCTGGCTTCTTTCACTTAGCATAATGTTTTCAAGGTACATCAGTAGGGATGGTATATTTTTTGTTACCAATTTTAAAAACTGGATTTTAGATTTTAAAACTTTTATGTCATCTGGATTGCAAAAATCTTCCTTAGTGTACTGTTTGCCAATGGATTTTGTTTATAGATTTGTCGTACAAAAGATTGTAATTTTTGCCCATTCAGGTATATCTATCTTTTCTTTAATCTCCAGGTTGGAAATTCAGTCTCCTAAAGTTTGCTAATATTTTTATTGGTTTAGGTTGATATTTACATTTTTGCTTTCATTTTCGCTCAGAGGGATAGCCACTGGTGTCATCGTTACCTTTTTAATAAATTACCTTTCTTTACTTGATTGAAATAACATTATTCTGTATGTTAAACTCCTGCTATTGACTTTTTTCTGGTTTCTCTCGTGTATTCCATTGAGCTCTGTATTTTTATGCCAGTATCATACTATTTTGATTACAGTTTTGTATTGTTCATAGTTTTTTTTCCCCTGTTACATTTTTTTCTGAGTTTATATTAACATACCTAAACTTTAACAATTTTTTTTATTGGGGAATATTGGGGAATGGTGTGTTTTTCCAGGATCCATCAGTTCCAGTCAACTTGTTGTCCTTCAATCTAGTTGTGGAGGACGCAGCTGAGCTCCAAGTCCATTCGTCGTTTTCAATCTTAGTTGCAGGGGGTGCAGCCCACCATCCCATGCAGGAATCAAACCGACAACCTTGTTGAGGGCTCGCGCTCTAGCCAACTGAGCCATCCGGCCACCCCTCCAGAAACTTAGTGGCAGCTTGTTCTCTTTAATCTAGTTGTGGAGGGCGCAGTTCACTGGCCCATGTGGGAATTGAACCGGCAACCCTGCCATTCAGAGCTCGCACCCCAACCAACTGAGCCATCCAGCCACTCCAACATGTCTAAACTTTTATTATTTTTTTATTGTAGGCAAGAAAAAGTACTTTCTTTTTCAATTTGGATCTTAAAAACGATAAATTTAAGAATTCATTCTGAAACAAGTGACTAGAAGTTTCTTCATATTTCTTGGTAAGTCGGTAAATTTGAATCCTGATTAAGAAGAAAAGATTGCTACTTATCTCGTTCCTTCTTAGGGAAAATACGGAGATAAGCCCCTTCCAAACAAGTCTCATATAAATCTTGAGTGTTTCATAAATCTAGCACGACTGCATTAATCTACGAGTGTGTTGAATGTAAGTGTAGAATAATACACAAGCTTTCCTGGGAGAAGCTATGTGTAATTTGCTTACTAGTGATTCCTTGCAGAGCCTGTCAAAAAAAACGCATGGCTTTTTGTTCCTTGGTTACTAAAGACCACCGAACTCTTAATTTATGAAGCATTTGTAGGTAACCATTGTATACCCATTTACTGGGTAAGATCTAGAAAAGAAGACATTACTTATTCTAGCTTTAAAAAACTAAGATGCTTTTTACTTCATTAAAAGAAGACACAGGCTCTATTCTTGAGAAAATCACAGCACATTTGGGGAAATATAAATATTTATAATTATATCTAAATACATCTTCAAATCAACATCTTTTTACACATATACACACATTTTCCAGTAATAACTTCTATTTGAATAGCATAGCTCTTTATAGTTTAGAAATTGTTTTCATCAAAATTGTTTTATTAGAATGTACCTACACATTGGGAACAATGTTCACCAGCTATTTGTACCTCCAATTTACTGATGTTCAAAATAAGAAGTGTAGGGTAAGCAAGGTTAAGGTCCTTGCAAAAAAAGATGGTTTAATTCTCGCTGCTTTTTATTCTTCTGTGGAGCCATTCTTTTTTTCCATCACCAAAGCTATAGAACATCTTTTTTCCCCTGGGAGTGGGAATATTCAACAGTTTGGTGGGCATTGATATTATGTAATATGACTTGTTCGTGGGGCTGGAGATCCAGTAGAAAACAAGACCGCCAGGGTCCTTGCCTCACAAAGTTGTATAATATGAGTGTTTCTGAGGGGAGAGATGTGTCGGACTGGGAAGGCAGGATAATAGGCAAATAAACAAGTAATTAGAACTGTGATAATGATACAGCAGACTAGTATACAATGCACATACCATTTGACCTGACCCAGGTGGATAGCAAAGCAAACTTTTCTAAGCAAGTGATGGTTAAACTGAGTATGCCATAGTTTGAGGAAGGCATTGAGGAAGAAGGAAAGCCTTAAAGCAGAAAGGACAGTAGAACATTGAAGGATCTGAAAAAAGGTGGCAGAGGCTGGAATATCAGTAGCGAAGTTGGATTGAAATAAAGCCAGAGAGTGAGTTAAGGCAAGATTGTGCAGGGCCTGTAAGTCCAAGTGAAGATTTTGGAAGTTACCCCTGGAGCAGTAAGAAGCTTTGGAGAGACATGGTTACATTGAGTACTCTGACTCATTCAGAGTAAGGCATGAGAAGAGACACAACGTAAAAACCTGCTGGTAGAGTTAAGGTGAGAAATTAGGGTGACTGGGACTGGGTGGGCTATTAGTAGTAGAGACGGAGGGAAGAGAATGGATTTGAAAAGTATTTAGGAAATAGAAGTCACAGGTCTTGGCAATTGGTTCACGATACAGAGAAGATGTCAAAAATAGCTCCCAAGCTTTGACTTGGGCATGAGGGGAAGATTATATGACCTTAAAGTAACAATTAGATTGAAAGGTCTTGAAAATTATTTTGGTTCTTTCTTCATAGGTGCAGAAGGAGAAAAAATAATAATAGTAATAAAGTGCTCTTGTAGGAATTAAAGCCATAATGACACACCAAACATTTGCTTTAACTAAAGAAGTCTACAGTTGTACAGAGCTCCCATGAATATGATACACTATTGATAATAAAACTGAGGTCCTGCCCTCTATAAAAGTTAAACTAATTATTATACACTTGCGTGTTCACTCATGTTATTTATTATTTTCTATTTAAAACCATTATTTTTATTGCAAAAGAGGCATTATTTTACTCTCAGCCTATAAACCTTACTGTAACTTATCTGTATCTTCTAAGCACAGAGCCATTTTTGTCCCTTTAATAAGTGCAGTAATTTACATTGGCTAATGGTATAACTATGATAATTAGCATAATGTAGTTGTATTCTTAACCACTGCCTTATTACAACAATTTTAAATCTTGTATTTTTTTCCTGGTGGAGTGGAGCTTATGATTATCCATGATTTTTTTTTTTTACATGTATAAAAAAAAATCTTTTGGTTGCTGTATTTCGCTTCTGGCTCAATCCAGTCAGCAAAACTTTACATATAGTTTGGAGATTTTAATCACTACTGGGTGAAATTGGATACCTTGCACTTTTTTCTTGGTTCTAGATTTATTTGAGTTTTCTTCTTAGGTCTGTTACTTCCAGGCTAGTACATGCAGTTTTTCATGGTAAGGGGAAATTGAGTCATTTTTTTCAACTGCACAGCAGAAGATAGCTGCAAAGGGGAGGGATTATTGTTAATGA
Organism: Rhinolophus ferrumequinum; assembly: GCF_004115265.2. Taxonomy (NCBI): domain Eukaryota; kingdom Metazoa; phylum Chordata; class Mammalia; order Chiroptera; family Rhinolophidae; genus Rhinolophus; species Rhinolophus ferrumequinum. Next base: position 30,170,056 of record NC_046296.1, on the reverse strand, counting down.
TTAAAATTCTTAGTGAAAATTACAGTGCGCTCTTATCTACAAATATATAAGTATATTTTTATCTGTTACCTAAAAATATATAAATATATTTATGGAAGGTTAATTTTCTAACAATCAGAGCCAAATTAACTTCCACAAAAATTAAAACCAAGTTGAACTGTACTTTGGCCTTTGAGTCAGAATGAGCTCAGGATTTTCTAAACCCTTACGGGCATGCCATCATTCCAGGCTATATTATGCTTACTCTATCAAGTTGCAAACGTTCTCAGTAATAGAACATTTTTAGTATTCAGAAAAGATAGCTTTGCTCAGTATGATACATTTTCATTATCTATTTCTAAGATATAACAAACTCCTCAACTTTTTTAATAAAAGCATATTCTAAAGGCATAAAGTGTTAAAGTTAGTGAGGCCAGGTCTAGGAGGCAAAATTGATAGTGAAAATAATTAAAATGCAAGGTTTTATTTTTAATTTTATTTGAAAGCCTAATAATCTGGATCCTAACCCACCAGAACCATTAATTAAGTGGATTTTTTTTTTCAACACTGGCCTTCCCCACCTTAGTGCTAAGGTTGTTCAAGTTCAAATCAGGTTTGTCGTCTTCCTGTCACCTCAGATCACTGATGATTAGAGACCTTTCAAATTTGCAAATTATGAAAAAATATTAAATTATGTTCAACTTACTCTACCCAAGTTAACCAGAAAACATTAATAAGATACCTTTGAATATTTCCAATTTAACAGCATTATTTAATTTAAAGAGTTTGATAAAACGAACAAACACAAGATCAAACACATTTGTTTCAAGAACTTACAAAATTCAGAAAAATATGATACTCTTTTCTTTTTTAATTATCCAGAGGCAAATTATGTTTCATCTTCTCTTTGACTCATTAAACTCAACCTATATGAGTATCACAAGGCACAATAGCAAAGGTACTTGCTGCATTACTCTTTTGGTGCAAATTGTGTCAATCTGTGTGATTCCTTAATGGCTTTTTTTTTTTTAATCTGATGAGAGATTTTACATACATGAAATAATTGCATGCATTTTCTTCATTGTTTATCTCCCTGAAGTTGCTTAATGAAAGGTCAATACAAATGCTACTAACAGCAAGAAACAAGGACGTATGTGAAACAGCTTTGTAAACTGTAAGGTGCTCACAGATATATAATAATGAGAACATGATAACAGCGAGTGTTTTGAACAAGGCTGATGGTTGAGTATTCCCTAAGCACGACTGGAAACTAGGGAAGCAACTTTCCTGGAGGAGACTTTCTAGTACTTTAGCTTCTGCATTAATTTGAATCTGCTCATCTGCTCTGCTGAGATCTTGCACATTGTTTGACCTATTTCACTCTCTAATGACAGGCCCAGTGTATTTTGATGGAGAACCTGCCAAACATGTCAAATTTCAGACCAACAGGTAGCCAGCCATCCCTGTCTCTGAGACATTCTTTCTACATGTTGATTTCATTTGTTTTCCCTCCTTCTACAAGGCCCAATTCCAGGCTGATTTCTTTCAGACAGCATGTTCTTCACTATTCTGACATGAAAGGCCATTGCCTCAGTGGCTCTTAATATTTGAGCTCTTATTTTGACAACAGATTTATTATCAATGTTGTGACATCTCTCCTTTTGACTCCTAGAATCCTTACTCAGACCCATGTATTTTCAGGTAAATTTTATGTCTGTGTGCCTTATATTCCCTTTCATAGTAGAACACACTCGAGATCCAAAACCATAACCTTATATCTCTTTGGATGCTTCACAGGGCTCAGTATCCATGAAAATGTATGGTCAGTTCAGTTTTTGTTGATTTGATTTTGATCACCAAAGACATATTCATAAAACTTCTTGTGCTTAGAAAATATATATTATTTATTTACTTTTTTACAAAAACAGTTTACTCTTCATAAAAAGAGTTGTGTATGGTATGGGCAGAGGAAAGATACAAAAACATTTTTTTCTGCAGTTTTATCTGAGGTTAATTTTCATTTAGATTGAGGATATTTAAAGGGGATGAGCCTCATAAAATCCTTAAACTCCCTGTAGTTATATGAATAATATTGTGTGCTTGGGGACTTATATCCTCTGGGGGGGAAAGAGTCCATAATTTTTATCAGATCCTCAAATGTTGTAAGTGATTCAAAGATAGTTGAAGGTACCAGCATGGCTGGATTTACTACAAGGATATATAGACTAAAATACTCTGTAACAAAGCTGGTGTCAAAGTCTTTTTTGTCTCTATGTTGAAAGTACTGCCAAAGAGAGTTACTCTGAGTGTTACTTATCACTCTTACCTTACTTGACCATGCAACATTTATATATATACACATATATGTAAATAATACATCGAAATCCAAATTTATAAATTGGGTGATGTTCATTTTATGAAATGATTAGGTCAGATTTTGTTTAATGAGTTCTCCTAGACATTTAAAATTGCTTCATATATGTGTCATTTTTCAGAAACACGTGTTCTTTGCTCTGAACAAGGTTTACCAGGAACTCTATACTTTGCAATGGAATAAACAAGCCCATAAATGTGCTGCATCTTTCCATGAGAGAGACATGATTTTAAAATGTGGACCTCCCAGAAATGAAGGTGTTTTCTGATTTGTTTGCTTGTTTTTGTGTTTTCATTCTGTATGAGAGACCACACTGAATTTTGTATGAGACCACATCAGACACAGTACTGGACTCACATTAGTGACTGACTAAAATCTGTGTGTGAATTGAATAGCTCTGTTAATGTATTAGTCACATGGGTGATTCTCCTAATATCCATGTTCCTTGACCACCTCTCCCACAGCAAGTTGTTTTCCACCCCACCTCACCCATGATGACATTCCACACCACTGGTTCTCAAACTATGGTCTTCAGATCAGCAGGCTCAGCATCACATGGGACTTATTAGAAATTCAAATACCGGGGTTCAGCCCCAAACCTGTTGAATCAGAAACTCTCAGTGTGAAGTCCAGCAATTCATCTACCAAACCTTCCAGGTGATTCTGAGAGCCACTGCCCTAGATGTTGCTGATACCAATAACTCTGAGCGTTCTGTCCTCTCAATTTCAAGCTTCCTACTCTCCACCCACCTTTTTTTATCTTTCCAGCTACCCCCTTCTAGTATCTCAACTTCCCCCTAAGGTCCATCAATCATTTTCACTTTTTCTCATCACTCTCACGTCCTCATTACGCTTATTTTAATTAGATTTGGTGGTCCATGATTATAATCAGTAAGTCTCATGCTCCCCATCTCTTCATCTTACCTGGACAAATTCCGACATCCCTCCCCCACGCCCCACCCAGTTAGATCAGCCCTCCACGCTGTACCCTCACAGCTGAGTAGCTGGAGAAAAACTCACAACCATGCTGGTAAATCCATTTTAACAGTAACCCTAAAAGGGCTTTTAGTGCTTCCTGGAAATCCTAGCACATTTCTCTAGTCTTCTCACTTTCATATCTCTTTTAGAAGAGTATTTTCATATTCTGCCTTGTGTATAGATATTATAGTGGGTAAACTATTCATGCCCTTCTGAAGGCCGATCCCTAACTCCTGCACTTGATTCTGTCTCCTCTGCCCCTTTCAAGGAGATTATTCCACCAGTTCTCCTTTCTCTTGCACCATTCTTTGTTCCTTCTCTATTGGATTACTCCCATCAGCAAAATAAATATGCTGTAGTATTATGTAGCATTAAAAAAAATATCTTACCTTCAAATGCCCTGCTACTTACTACCCCACTTCTCTGTTTTAATAGGAATACCCCTCAAAAAAAAGAAAGAAAGAAAGAAAGACAGAAAGAAAGAAAAGTTGTCTAGTCATTTACTCCCAATAGTCTCTCTTGAACCTACTCCAATCAGATTTCTGTTTCCATTTTTTACCAATTGTCAGTCACCAATGAGCTCCATGTTGCTAAATCCAAAGGCTAATTTTCACCTTCTGCTGATATATTCAATATCTGACATAGTTTATCAGTGCTCTCTGCTTTTTGAAATACTTTCTGTGGGCTTGCAGGACATGACTTTGTACTTGATTCTTCCTTTCTCTCTAGCCATTTCTTATCAACCTCCTTTGCTTGTTCATCCTCATATTCCTGATCTTTCAATGCTCGGCTATCCCCAAGCTCAGTGTTTAGCCTTTATCACTTGTCTATACTCACTCCCTAGGTGACATCATCCAATGTCATTCGTGGGTTTATAGACCATTTATAAACTGATAACTTTGAAACCTAAGTCTCCATCCCAGACTACTCTATAGAGCTCCAGACATGCATATCTGTCTATTTGATGTCTCCACTTGAATACCTAATAAGTCTCATTAATTTATCATGTTCCAAATTGAAACCCAGATTTTTATACCCTGTCCACCAAACCTACCATCTTCTATGCTTCAGTGAAAAATAACTCCATCTTTCCATTTGCTCAGGCCAAATACTGTGCAATCTGTAATCATCTTTACCCGTCCCACCCCATCCTCTCTCAGCCTACATCCAATCCATAGTCAAGACCTGTTGGCTTTACCTTCAGTTTACATCCTGAATATGATTCTTTCTCACCACCTTACTTCAACTCACTGGTCCACCCTTACTTCTTGCCTGGATTGTTGTAAGAGCATCCCAATATGCTGCCCTGTTTCTGCCTTTTTCTCTGCCCCCTAGATGCTGCTCTCAACCCAACAACCAGGGTGGTTGTATTAAAAAGTAAATTGCATCACGTTACTTCTCTGCCCAGAGCCCTCCCCAAACTTCCAATTTTATCAAAGTAAAATGAAATTCCTCATTGTGGCCACTTTGCCCTTCGTGATGTTTCTGCCTTCACAACCCCTCTCTACTTTGCTAACTTGCTATTTTCCACTTCTCCCCTTGTCCACACTGCGCCAGCCACACTTGGTAACTAAACCCAGTCTTGTTTCAGGATTCTGTTTCTGCTGTTTCCTGGGCTTTGAATGCTCTTTCCAGAGATATTCACATTATCTTGCTCCCTCACTTATTTAAGGTTCCTTCCTTCCCTGACTACCCTATTTAAAAGAGTAATATCCCACATAGACTTGCGTTCTCTTTTACCTCAGCTTTATTGTTCTCCATGTCACTTATCACCATCTGACATATTATTTAGGCTGAAACACATGAAATTGTAGATAATGACCATTTTTGTTCCGTAAAAACTGCCAGTGCATGGAGTTCAGGCTAATTCATATTTCTTGTTTATTTGTAAGCTCTGTGATGGAAGAGACTTTTTCTGTTTTGTGCTCTCTCGTAGCCTCAGCTCATAGAATAGTGCTTGGTACATAATAAATACGCAATAGATATCTATGGAATAAAATAAATGAATGAGCCAGCAATATTTCCAGGATACCTCCAGTGTGCTTGTTATGTTTCAGTCCATGTATCCAATCTCTTTTCTGTTTTATTTCTCTACATGACAATCGGTCACCATCTTAATCAACCAGTAACTAAATTAATATGCAGTTAGGATGATTCAATGGGAACATTGTAACTATTTGAAAGAGCTACGTAATAGGCATTAAAATCTGTTATCTAATATAAATATTTGCAGATGTGTCTATATTTGATATAATGTGTATTTCACTAATTATGCTTTACTTTTACTAAGACTTAACTAAAAATTCTGATTTTTGTGTTCTGAGCACATTTCATTTGAAAGTAAATGGGAGGCATGCTGGAAGGGCAAAACTAGGACGGGATTAAACTGTTGGCTCAAATAAATGACAAAGTGATATTTCTCTCCAAATAAACATTGACTAAATTTGAAAGGACAGGCTTTGAAATCATGAAAAGTATGAGTGTCTTTTTAAAATTTTGTATGATGCTCCTTGGAAAGAATCTGAAATGCTTTAGCAATAAAGGTGAGCCACAGAATTTAATTCTGGGACGATGCATGGGGGCATATTCTCTCACTGGTAATAATTTTAGGAAAGTATGTAAAGATGTAATTGAGAATGCCCAAATGTAATCTGGGGGAAAATAATCAAACTCATAGTTTTTTTTAAACCACGAAAATTGCAACATTTTGTAAGGTAGTGACAATTGCTACATACATTCTTTGAACAAGTTAACTTAGGCAAAGGAGAAAGCAGTACATTTCCAGGAGCACAGCACACTTATTTCTAAAAAAAAATGCGTTTTGTTAAGTGGGAAGTCACTGGGCAGAAGATCTGGGATGAGAGCCCAAAAGTCCCATCTTCCTGCCTCATACTTTTGCGTTCAAAATATTGCAATCTGTTACCTAGCGGAGGATTAGTGTGTAGAACTGAGTGCTTTAATTTTACTACAGGACAAAGTAATGTAGAAAGAGCATAGGCTGTGAGGGGGACAAAATTTGTCTAAACAAGGATAGCCTCCGTTAATTAGTAAAATGGCAAAGACATTTCTGAAAAAAACAAGAGAGGCACATTAATCTCTTTCAAAGGTGTTAAATATTTCAGTATTCACTCATGAGAATCTTTTAGTGTAATTCTCATATATTTGTAGAAATGATTAACACTATATTTGAAACAATTTATTTTGCCACTGAGCTAACATTACTTTTTATCATTATATCTTTGAATATGTTATTACTTATCTGACCTAGACCATTTCACATAAAAGAAAAGCTAAGGTAGCAAAAGAATAGTTCGGATCATAAAAAGATGTTATACCTGTGAAAATATATATGATTAAAACAGTGTGTGCTGTTTAAATGAATTAGGAGTTATCACAGACAGCTCAAGGAAGAAATCTCCCCATCACACAGAGGCAGTTAGGAAGGGAAATAGGACTCCAGGGTATATTAAAAAGGGAAGAAAATAATATGGAAATATTAAGTTGGTGTTATAGCAAATAATGATACACTTTCATCTGGAATACCTAGTCTAATTTCAATCAATGCACCTTAAGACATGTCAAGCAGAGAATGAAAATATCCAGGGGAATGTGGAAAAAATGAGTAAATTGGGGATGAATTCGTGTAAAGGTAATTTATTTCTAAAAATAAATAAGTTTTGTTAAGTAGGAAGTCACTTGTTTTCCCAAGTAGCACAATAAAGGACTTTGTAGTGATTGAGTGATGGATACTTATAATAAAATGCATAGCAACTGTAATAAATAAGCCTAAACAAAAAAATACGAGTAAATAGTATTATTATCTGAGAAGTGCAATGATACTTAAAACCAAAATTCTGGTATTAGAAAAGTTTTGCTGATTAAAAATAACTGAATAGGAGCATTAAAGATGGAAGCAGCACCTCTGTTCTAATGGCCTTATTCTGCACCAAACTGTGTACTTACCTCCGTCCCCAACCAGCATATAACAGTAATTGTAGATTTATACCCTTCTACAGTGACACAAAAGTGTAAAATAAGGGCCGGCAAGGGCTGGCTGGTAGCTCAGGCGTTTAGAGCTCCATGCTCCTAACTCCGAAGGCTGCCAGTTCGATTCCTATATGGGCCAGTGGGCCCTCAACCACAAGGTTTCCAGTTCAATTGCTTGAGTCCCGCAAGGGATGGTTTGCAGTGACCCCTGCAACTAAAATTGAACACGGCACTTTGAGCTGAGCTGCCACTGAGCTCCTGGATGGCTCAGTTGGTTGGAGCGCGTCCTCTCAACCACTAGGTTGCCAGTTCAACTCCCTCAAGGGATGGTGGGCTGTGCCCCCTGCAACTAGAAACGGCAACTGGACCTGGAGCTGAGCTGTGCCCTCCACAACTAAGATTGAAAGGACAACAACTTGACTTGAACAGCAACAACAAAAAAAAGTCCTGGAAGTACACACTGTTCCCCAGTAAAAAAGTCCTGTTTAAAAAAAAAAAAAAAAGTTAAACTGGTAACTTTAAAAAAAAAAAGTGTAAAATAAGGACTTGTCCTTTTTAGTCATTAACAAAACAAATTGCTTGTGTGTTTTCTCAGCATAAAAGACCATACTTATTACAGAATATTAGTAAATTTGAGAAAATTAGAAAGAAGAAAAAATAATCTTATTGTTCCTAACCAAAACTGATCACAGTGAGCGTTTTGATGTATTTTCCTCTAACATTTTACCAATATGTAGTGCTTGGTTGCTTTATGTTGTATAGTTGCAATCATACCATGGATACAATGTTTTCTGTTACATTTTAGCAAAAACATATTCCTGTGTTAGTATAAGCTCTTAGTGATAATTTTGATACAATTATATTCCATCAATACATGTACCACAATTTATGCAATTATTTCTGTAAAAGCAATGATCCTGATATTGACAATTTTGTACTCTGAGCTAAGATTATCAAGTGATTAATGAATAGGAAATGTTTAATAAAATCATGATGAACTTAGTGATCATCCAAGCTGTAAGAAGGGATGATTCTCACTTGCTATTTTTTCTGCCTATGTTTCTTTTCAGTTACATGTATTCACATCATGCTGTGGTTTGCCCTCTAGATTATAAACATCCATTGGCTTCGTATGATATCTACATTAATCTAGTTCCATATGCAACCTGAAACTTAGTGTTTCTGATAGCAGCTTACAGAGTTTATCATTTAGTGATCATGGCCATCTCTAGAAAGAGATACCTGAAGGACAGAGAAATTATCCCAATTCTAGGTTTGGAGAATGTAGATTATACAAAAGACTTTTTCACGACAGAGGATACTTTGTGCCTATTACCTAGAACTGAAAATAGCTGGAGCTCACTATTGTGAAGCCTGGGGCTTCCTCTAAGAAAAGAAATGAAATTTTTTATTTTTCCTAGTTGTCATTTTGTACCATGTTGGATTTATGTAGTTTAACTTGGTACATAAATTTTATCTCATTTATCCTAATGTGCTTGTTAAGATGATTAACAATATCTTCATTTCACAATGAAGAAACAGAGTTTGTGGTTGGAAGAATAAAAGGGAAGTAGGATTAAATCCTAAATCCTTCACTGTGAGTCTATTTTACATTTTGTACAATGACATTTGTTTTTATATTGGAGGTCAAAACGATGAAGTAAACTTGATTCCCATGGACCGTTGGATGGAGTATGAGACATCCTTTCCTTCACTTTCTGCTATTCAAATAGGAAAATCAATCCCATAAATGTATTGCTAATTTTAACTTCCAAAATATGAAGCATACACCATTACTAGATATTGGACTTGTGTGTGATCCAGATGTGATGTGCAAGTATTTAGCTGGACCAGTGTGGATTCTTTTCTGAAATTTCCAACGACTTTCAGTTAACTTGTTCATTAACACTCTCCCTTTAACCGTCTGTAGCTCTGGTCTTCCTACATTTCAAATGATTTTCTGCCTTTTCCATAGACTACTGCCAAGTTCAAAAATTCTTTGTTCCTTTTTTCAAATCTATAAGGAGATTAGTAAAGACCAAAGTTTGGGAAACTTGGAGGAACCAAGCTTATTTCAAAGGTAGAGTTGAGAGAATGGACTCAAAAGGTGTATTATTTCAATGCCAAACACAGATATTCAGAGAAGAAAGAGAGAGGGATAGAAATAGAGTGGAAAGAGAGGAAATGAATAGTAGAATCTAAACATTTTAGAGCTTAGAGTGGAGCATTCTTTCCTATCTTATGAAATGTCTTTGAAAAGAATTTTGGATCTTGATTACATGTTTAGGACGTCAGAGTACTGGGTGGGGGTAGGGAAATTCAGGGCGCTCTCATGACTTTGCTGAATAGTGTAGCTTTCTCCTACCCCCTATTGATAATTATAACGTTTGGAAAGATGAAAAAATAATTTTTTTTTTTTTTTCCCTTGGAGAATGCTTTTCTTTCAAAGATTCTGAGTTTGGAGATCTTTAAACAAAGAGGTACTAAACATAAGAGTCTTTTTAAGTCCTTCTTATCCCAACATTTGAAAAAGCATTTTATTCATAAAGCTTACACTCTTTTTCAAAGGAGCCATTTAATTCATTATGGAGTAGTATGAAGCTGTTGAGAGAGATATAGCAGCTTGATTCATTTGAAATCACAGGACAAATAGATTTTAAAAAGCAAATGCATCCATTTTGACACTAATTATGTGTCTTTTGCACATGCAGTATCTCATGTCACAAATTGCTCTCATTTGCTTCTCACTGCAGAATGTCTCTGAAACGAGTTGAGTGGGAAATGCCTTAAACAGGTGGATGTGGAACAGGTCAGGGGCTATAAGGATTTTGGTGGAGGAGGGGTAGGTGGAGGAAGAAAAAAATGAAGGTGTTTTAGAAGACACGGAAATTCGTAGTGAATTCATTCAACGTGATACTGACCCAGGTGATAAGGTGGGATCTATGGCTTTTTAAATAGTATGTGTCCTTTTTATAATTGTGACAGCAACATAACAGAACCCACTTATATACCAGGCATTGTACTAAGATCATTTTATTTGTGCATATGGTCTTTAAACTTTAAAATAAGCCCAGAATTACATTCCCATTTTACAGAAGAGAAAACTGAAGTGGTTAAGGAATTTACCTAAGCTCTCTCCAGTATGTGTGTTTTTCCCAGCACCAAGGAATTCACTCAATTCTGACACTGTCTACCTACAGATACCATGAGACCCCACAGGTTAAGTGCTCAATCCTACGAGACTCCCACCTTCCCACCCGCATCCCCACCCACACCCCCACCTGCAGATGCCAACTTCAAGTCTAGGTTGTCACCTTTGCTTCTGAACAACCTGCTATAGATCAGAGGTTTCCACAAAGCCCTCCTTGGGTTCAATTGATTTGTTAGGGTGGCTCTCAGAACTCAGAAGCATTTACTTATTAGATCACTGGTTCATTATAAAAGAATGTAACTCAGGAACAGCCAGATGGAAGAGATGCATTGGGCAGGTATGGGGAAAGGGGTGGGAGCATCCATGCCCTCTCCAGCATGCTACTCTTCCAGTACCTCCAAGTTTTCACAATCCTGGAAGCCCATCAAGTCTTGTTATTCAAGAATTTTTATGGAGTTAATCTGCAGAATGCCACCCCCTTCCCTTTCTTAAAGATCACTGGGTGGGCAGCAGGACTCCCAACCCCCTAATCACATGGTCTCTCTGCTGACCAGCCTCATCCAGAGGTTATCTAGGGGCCCCACCCTAAGTCACCTCATTAGCATAAATTGGGAAGGGCCTCCTTGGAATGACAAAAAACACTCCTGTCACTCAAAATTACAAGCCTTTGAGGAGCTTTGTGCTGGAACCGGGACAAAGACAAAATATATTTCTTGTTATACCACAGTATACTATATGCTATATACTAACCCTTGGAGGATTGAGCCCTAGAGAACTCTGGCCCCATGTGTATCAGGACTCTTGATCTGCATTTTCCCCACTCCCACTCTTCTGCTTTGCTAACCCTGAGTTCTGCAGCATGCTTTATGACAAACAGAAAGTTTACTGAAGTCTACAGAATTAACCTGAGTTCGGCATCTTGCAAACCACTCTTGGATCTATTTAGCACAGGAGGAGAGCTTTATAAATGGTGCGAGAGTTTCTTAGAGTTCTTTATAGAACAATTCAAATAGAGCTAAAAACAACCAAGAGGAGAGAGCAGTACACATTCATTTTCCCTGAATTTGAACAAAAACAAAAGCATTTGCTACACGGCATGAATTGGAGGAATCTTATATTATTGAGCTGGTGCTTGTTGCCTGATAATGGACAAGATTAGCGTCACTTTTCTGTAACTAAGCCTGTAATGGTGTCACAGCCTATTTGATGCCAATTGGTGTTCCTGGGGTCCTTGGTATAAAGCAACCTTTGCAAATGAGTAGTCAAAATGGTTGGAATAAGGAATAAAACCAGAGAGTAAAAAATGAATAGCTAATTCAACACTTAATTTCTTTTAATTTTGAGAGTCTTACATATGTGCTGCCACTATTAATAGGTGGGATGCTGATGATAGGGGAAGAGTTTTAAACTGTAAATTTATTTTCACCTGAGCTGCAGAATTCAAACCTGGCATGCCTTACACGTAACACAGTTTGACAGTTCATTTGAAATAAATGTGCCGATAACCCTTAAAAGTGGTAATAAAATACTCTTTGCTCTACTGTACAGATGATTAATACCACTAAAGTAATTAAATTCCATTAGGCTGAGGTTCACATACCCAAGGAATTGGTGCCAGGATTTAGCCGTTCTCTAGTGAGGACAAAAGACTAATGCCTTTTAAAGCCATGTTTCACCAGGAAAATCCCAGGGAAGTCTATATTAACTTAGGACATCTGCTTGTTGTGATTGTTTGAGGTATTGATGCATTGGATCATTAGCAGGGTAGCGTGAACTAGTGTTTTCCTGTTGACAAGGATCTCTCACCAGGAGCTGCTAGCTTTCTGCAAGGGGAGAGAGAAAGCAAAGCAGGGCAGCCAAGTTGAGTCCTGTGAATGGCTTTGACTTACAGAATTATTGCTAACTGTATAGTCTCTGATGGTAGGAAACAGCATTTTGCCCCCAGCCATTTTTCCCAAGATCAAAGCCAAAGTAACTCTGTCTCCTGCTGTTTTGTAGCTGTAGATTCTTAAAGACTGGCATTATTGTCCTCGATGAACAGTTTGCCCCCATTCAGATGGCTGCAGTAATGACCCACGGGGGAGGCAGTGGTTAGGCAGTGCTGACAATGTGACCAGGTGCTGCAGCATAAGCGTTTCATTAAATATTGAAGCAATGGTTTTCAGTTACAGTGGCAAAAAGGGAATTTGGTCTATGTCCAAATATGTGGCTATTTTTTTCCTTCAACCTCTTCTAATCACATTATTTTTTGCATGACCTTTCTGCTGGAAATTAGCTGCTGTCCTGAAAAGCATTGTGTGTCATATATCTAAGGTCATTCTGCGTTCCACTTTACACGCTGGTAATCATTCTTAATATATCAATGATTTATTTTCCATTCTGTGCTGAAAATATGCAAACCATAAAAAATAAACCTTATGCTTATTTCGGTTTTCAGAGGTACCAAATGAAAGAATCCTGAGTTTTCAAGGGAGAGTTTATAGAAAGTGACAGGACTCAAGTGCATTGAAGAGTTAGTTTATGTGATGTGAATCATGTGAAATCCGTTTTAGAGCTTCGACACCTTGTTTCCATTTGGAGGCCATGTTAAATTTGTGAAATGAATTCACAAGAGAACTATGGCCATTTTAAAAGGAATGTAGTTGCCACTTTATTAGAGTAGGATCTGCTCCTCTACTGACTGTGTGTGCAGGATAATTAACAAATCATAACAAGGGCAATGCTGACGAGGCGGCCCTTCCTGATCCTCTGATTCCAGAATCCTCTAAGAGAAAGTGGAACTTAACATCAGACAAACGTTTATAAATTATAATGAAATACCATACATAGACAACTCACTTAAAACTTCTAGAGGAAAACATGGTGCCTGTTGGAGGCTATGAAAGATGAACTACAACCAAAATGTACCATAAAACGAAACAAAATAAATAAAACAGAAGTTCAATCTAGGAAAGAACACAGAAGTTAATTTTGTCCCTGCTCATACCCTACCTTGAAAATCCCACCTATTGGTAAATAACGATTTTAAACTTTCAAATTTTCTGAAAAATCAAATAGTTTCTACATGTTAAGTGCAGTTTGCTGGATTTTCATATTTAAACCAGCTTCCTCTCACCATGCAACAAAACTCTTTGGTACTTCTCTACCAAATGTAAATATGGTTTGGTATAGGATTACCATTCATGTGAGGAACAAAGTAAACTGTTTTATGTGGGTATTATATAATGATGTACTGACTTTGCCCAAGAGATTATCAACTCTATATACTAATCATACTAAAAATAAGTAAGGTTCTACAATTAATTCACCCTATCTTTTGTTTTGCTTGCAGTTAGGAAGACCTGAATTAAAATGCTATTATAACCAACCTCATACCTTTTCTCTACTCTTTCTTGATCCATCTTTTTTCTTTTGTTCTTCGTTTTTAAGTTCATAGATGTTAAATGAGTGTTAAATATATAATATATATATTTATTGAACTTATTGAAATGTAACTATTTACTAGATAGATTTTCATATTATAACCAGTATTAATAAAATAAAACAAATTTTATCTAGAGATATAAGAGAAATTTCAACTATTTAAATTTATTGTTATCATTTCCTCTTAGTTGTGCTGTTCAGGACACTTTAGGAGATGACTAAGTTCTTGTCATTGATAAATTAAAAAATATAGAGGTTTATATAGAATAGGAAAAATTGAAAGTGCTGTAGATGAAAGCAACTAAAGGAAAAAAAAAAGGAGGAAGACTTGTCTGGAGAAGTAAATGGTATCAAGTTTGATTAAACCTGTCCACACTTAGCTGCTGATGTTATTAATATCACCTAACTAGTACTACCATGTTGAAAATTGTCAATAGTCCTGAGACTATTTCAAGAGATGACAACTGGGCAAAATTCTAGGGTTGTACGGTGAACAGGTAAATGAATACAAATGTGTCTCTTGTGAGTACCATTGCTTATAGCAGATATAGCCAAAATAATTCCTAAAAAGTGTTCGTGATATTCCTCAAAAGAGTGTATTTATCTATTTTCAAGTGCTGGACTGGATAGTTTTTCTGCTTTAAGAGTTTTCATACTCAATGGTGACGTCTTCAAAGTTAAGTCTAGTGGGATTGAAATATTTTTCTAGAAGTCAGTAGGCATTGAAAATCATTCTTTTCTTTTTATTATAATGCGAATGTTCTGTTTTGACACAATTTCCTCTTCATTTCTTCATGACAATTTGCATGCGTCATTGAAATTATTCTCCATTATTCGACTGTATTCTTTGGTCTTCTTCAAAACACATAAATATTAAGGATAGGTTAATGCCAGAGAACACGTCCAAAATATTGCTTGCGAGTCTAACACGTGACCTAAAAATAACCATTTTTGGTAGGTAGAAGAAAAATTAAGATACAGTTAGGTGGGAAAGGGAGAGTGTTTTACTCTAGACCAGTAACTAGTCTCTGTTCAGAATAAGATTTTGCTATAATAATATGTTGTATAATATGTTTTATTCTTTTAAGCTTTCTTTTTATGATGAACTATATATGATTTAACTTTCAGGTTCTTTCCTGGGGTTCCTGATTTTGTGACCTATGGCTTTAAAGATTCTAAATTATCTATATTATGAGAAATCCCTCAATTTCAGAATATTATATATGTTGCAAAGTAATTTAGTACTACAAATTAACAAACATTTATTAAGTGGCTACAGACATATATCCCAGGAAATACTTTGGCTAAGGTATCTGAGGTCTGATCTTATATACAGAGGGTGCCAAAACAATGTATACACATTTTAAGAAAGGAAAAAACTGTATTAAAATTGTAATTCTCGAAATATACCGATAACAAAAGATGAATACTCATACAAGTCACGTTTGACTTCTGCAATTATAAGAGGTGCTCAAAGTGGTTACCATCAATGTAATTTTATTACACTTTTTTCCTTTCTGAAGGAAATTATATAATTATATAATTTTTTTGGCACCCTCCTTATTTAACTTATAGAGATTGACTATTTGGTGGTGCTTTCTCTGAGAACCTTGTATGCTCTTTTAAAGGTTAAGTCGTGACTAACCCTGTGGAATACTGGCATTCTGTGAAGAACAACAAAATATTCCTATGCTAAAATGGAAAACTGATCTTTTTCTCTCTTCATATAACCTAAATTAATTTTCTAATAAAAATATTTCCATTATAACTTTTCCTCCTAGGACTGCCTCCCGCTGACTTACTTTTTAGGTTTTTGAACTATACGACATTGTGTGAGAGAGCCAGAATTTGATCAGCACAGGGACATTTCAAGGCATACTGAAGGAAAATTTAGGATACTTGGACATTAAAAGTTGGGAATTTGAAAGGATCCAGTAGAATAGAAGTAGATGATAGGTGTTATGGACTGCATATTTGTGTCCTCTCAAGATTCATAGGTTGAAACCTTAACCTCCAATGGGATAGTATTAGGAGGTCGGCTTTGGAGGTAATTAGATAATGGAGGTGGAGCTCTCATGATGGGGTAAGAGTCCTTATAAGAAGATACTGAAGAAATCTTGCGTCCTCTCTCTGTCTCTCTGTTTCTGTCTGTCTCCTTCTCTCTCACTGTCTTTCTCTCTGCCTTGTGAGGACACAGCAAGAAGATGACCGTCTGAGGGTTGTCACCAGAACCCGATCATACTGGCACTCCGATCTCTAATTTCCCAGCCTCTAGTACTGTGAGAAATAAATGTCTGTTGTTTAAGCCACCTAGTTTATGGTATTTTTGTTCTAGCAGCCTGAACTGACTAAGACAATAATAGGGAAACAAACATTTTGAAGGTCTGATGATATATGGAACTCTGCCACTGGAGAAGGAAGGAGGGATGGGGAAGCAAGAAATGTAGCAATAATTGTTGCTATAAAGAACAGTTTTACCCCCCGCCCCACTTCGGTTGGATAAATTAAAGGGACAATGTAGCAGAAACAAAGGGAAAATTCCAAATAGGATGAAATGAGTTAATGGAGGCTTACACAGGCAGACCTGAGGAAGAAACTTGTTTCTCCTTTCTCTAGATCTGTTACTTACTGAATGTTAAAGAGTGATGGACATGCTGATATTCTGCAACTTGATGAGTCTAAAATTAGCATGGAAAGCAATCTAGAGCTTTCTATGTTTTATCTTCTTCTGGGGCCATTTTAATCATTGCAGCGTCAGTTAGGGAACTAAGGGAGAGATACCTGATATATTTAAGTCCCAAGCATTGTTCCCAGTACTTCACATATATCATCTTATTTAATACTCTCAAAAACATTCCAGTAGCTCCAGTAAGTGGAACCTTGGCATTTGTAAATGAGTCATTCACAGCATGAGTCCTTATGAGTCACCAAAAAGTTTCCTACCTGTAGGATTTTTAAGTTTTACTAGAAAAGGAGTCTGAATTATTCAGTGAGGCTAATATATAGGAATAGGTACTAGATAGTGAATGCACCTGGCTAATTTAATAACATCCATACCTTCACATGTCTTTGTTTTCTCATCACTGAGAATTTTGTAATTTAAATACTTTAGTTTTTTGTATGTAGAAAAAAATTATAGAGAAAGTCAAGTGCTAGTGATAGAAGTGAAGAAGTCTAAGAAAATGATGGATGTTAGAAAATTAGTAGTTCGGGATACATTTAAGAATGCAATGCTACATTTGTGGCTCAAATCTGTAACTGAAGACTCCACTATATGCACGGAAAAGGCAGAAGAAAAAGTGACTCATGAAGGTCTTTCAAAGAGTAAAAAGTTATTCTTTAAATAAAAGAGGAAACTTTTATGAAAATTACATACAGTAGAATTTATTTTAATAGCATCATAAATGACATAAAACACGTATTTCTAAGATCATTATGGGTCTTAGAGAGTTGCCTATTTTTTTTTCCAGTTACATTATTGCATTGCATGAGGGAAATTATACACTATTTTGGTATTTGGAAATATAAGGGTTTAAGAAGGACTCTGGTTATCAGTATCACAGTTGTGAATACTGTAATCTTATTAGCCTCATTTTATAAATGAGGTAACTAAAGCACAAAATGTTAAAACAGATAATCCAAGGGCACACAAGTAACAAAGGGGAGCTGAGATAAAACTGGGTTTACTCAAATGCCTTTTCCATATCAAAATTTTTAGAGAAACACCTTTGAAGGTATGACCTGCATTCATTTGCATCAGACACGATGAGCCTTGTAACAAGCAGGTCGCATATGACTTTTCGGAATTTTCAGTCCAGTCGGATCTTTTACTTAGGACAAATCCCACTGGTCTGAATACAGTCTTGGGAAGTCCTCACTTAATTTATAAACCCCTTGTGATCCTTGACATATCAACTTGACTGCTCCCAGTTAAAGAGGAAAACACCCAGTGTTTGTGCTGCGGCTGGCTTGTACTCGCTGGTACTGGCTCATGTGAGGCAATTTGTAAATTGTCAGGAATTGTGTAAGCCCGTTGTTAAACATAGCCATCATTAAAAATTAAATATAACAGTTAAATTAATTATATTTAAATTAAAGTTAATAGATACTGAAAACTCATCATGTTTTAATTACTTTATCACACTTGACTATTGTCTATGGATGGTCTTGATGTCATTTATTGTATCTTTATGGTGAAAATACTATAAAATGGTATGCTACTGCATAGCTTTTCCCATACTCTCCCTTTAATTTCATCATGTTGGTAACTTGAAATCAGCCCTAGTTGGAGTATTTACACCCGGAAAATGGGCAAATGCTATAGTCAAAGCCTTTTTCCTTTTCCCAAGAGCTAGCTGTTAACAAAACCTTTACTAGCACACCTCCGGATACAGCTTTGCAAGTGTTTAATTGTGATTCTCTTGATGATTACTTTACTAAAAGGAACCTCAGCTGTACTTAAATAGCTCCAATCTCTCATTTATACTGTTTTCACTGATTTAGAGGTTAAGATTGAGGGGATGTTGGAAGAGCAAACATCTTGCTCAAAACTAGTTTCTAGTTAAAGAAAAGGAAATGAGGAAACCTTGGCAAACTCTCTTATGTTTAAAACATGGGTTTTCTTGGAATTTTACTCCCATGTCAATATGGAAAGAAATCAAGACCGGATTTTCTCACTTATTGGGGAAATCTAGACATATGTATTAAAACAGAAGGGAAAAGCTCATTTATAATGAATTTTTCTTTTACCAATTGTGGTTCATAGGGGGAGAAACTATTCTTCTCTAAGTCATAAGTGGGAATGAAAAGGGGACAACGCAGGCATGTGATTACAGACAACACTTAGAGCATGTCAACTGTTGCTGAGAGGGCAATGGGAGATGGACAGGAACCTGTTCCTGTCCCTGGGTTCTTGGACCTTTCTAGCTCCACTAAAATGTGTTTCAACTTTGAGGAGTTATATGGGTGCCAGAGAGAAGAGGATTTTTTTTTTTGGTCTCAGGGTGCACATTTGTGGCTTTTAAATTCTTTTAGATTTTCATTCTTCATGCTGATGAGTCAGTGCAGATTTATATTACCATGTTATTATGGATAGTGGAGACTGTATCTCCTTGAAAGTAATGGCATGTGATTGCTTACTCCATTACTTTCAATGGGACTCAGTCGTTGCCATCCTTAGGGACTCAATCCCATTGAAAGTAATAGTCTGAGACTGCCCACATTGTAACTGTGCTTTAAATTGGATTGAATTTATACTGATCGGTATGGACCAGCCACAGAAGTCTTCACGTTTAAAAGACTTCGAGTTGGTAAAGTTTTCTGGCCAGTAGCTGGAAAGTTTAACTGTTTAGAGTAGGGGTGTCCAAACTTTCTTCAACGTTTTTTTCACCAAGGGCCATATATGGTAAAATACACAAACAGCCGGGCCACTCACTCGAGGTGAAGTACGTATTGCCTCACCTGGTTTATTTAAGTAAACTAAATATATTTTTGGAATTTGCTGCGGGCCAATTAACAATGGATTGCGGACCACAGTTGGCCCGCGGGCCGCAGTTTGGACACCCCTGGTTTAAAGAATGTATTCTTACTATTGAAAACATGTATTTCTTCATGATGAGCTATGTTAATGTTTAGCCTCTGAACTATTAGAGAAATTCATAACATTTTTAGGAAAATTGTTTTTAAATTTTAATTCTTTCTTAACTATTTATATTCAGGCATTGCAGGAAAGAAGACATTCGTTTGCTGAGACATTAATTACTTTCTTGTTCTTAGAATAATTATATGTTTAGAACTGGAAAGAAACATTCCAGTATTACATTTTCGATGAGGAAACTGAGATTCAAAGTGTTTTGCCATGGTCAAGGTCACAAAGCAAGAGCTTTGTCACAAAGCAGAGACCAGAACAGCACTGTGTAGGATTACCCAATCCCATATAAATAAATCTTTGGCATTAGTTTATTTTTACACTTAGAAATACTAATAGGTTATTTCAGGATAAATTATTCATTGCTATTTATACTTAAATAATGACACATTTTTAATTTTTCTCCATAAATAAACATCGTCAGATCTTGTTAGTATAAAATAACTCTCTCATAAAAACATACACTATTGGTGGGAAAAAAGAAAGAAGACATTGCATAGGAGGCTGTATAAAATAATGTTAGAAAACCGCTCCAGATCTTACTTTTTATCTAACTTTGCTCCTGTATTTATATCATAGTTTTGAAATGCATCACATAGTTTTTAAATTTCTGCTCTGTTATGAAATTGTGAAAATGCCCAATCTTGGTATACTGCTATTAAAAAAAGTCTTTGTTGTGACCTGAATAAAATTAGCAAATGTTATTTTATATTTAGTTGATATTATAGTCAAAACATGGACATACACACATATATATGTGTGTATATACATATATATATATATGTATATACACATATATACATATATATAAAAAGAAAATAGTTAAGAAATCATTAAATGTTAATTCAGTTTGCACCTTATCATGAAGGCTAATAATTTGTGAATTGGAGTAAAGATCTTTATCTTCATTAGCAGTGTCAATAGTTGAAAGTCTTGGCCAGTCCTAGATATTCAGTGTAAAAAATTCAATGCTTTGTCAATTATGTAATGAAAACGAGGGAGATATTAGCTTTGACAATAATAGCATAACTAGAAATTTAATTTATTATTTTACTTAGAATCAATATTAGTATTGATGTATAGATTTTGACCATGTGCATAATACTTATTTAACTAATGTTTGGATAGACAATTGAATTATAAATATGTTAGTTATGATACTCTGAGAATCTGGTATGATACGTGGGTATAAATATGGATGTTCTCTAACATCGCTTTCAATTCTAGAGTCTATGATTATGTGGTTTCAAAATTATAAATTTCAGTTGCAGCAGTTAATTGTCTTTTTTATTGTCTGACTATATCCTACAACATTTTAAAATTTGTTGTTTAAAAGTAAACTATAAGACCAAAACAACCACAACAAACTATCTATGCATTTAGTTGTGGCTACACTGGAAGTGTGGGGTGGGTGCTGGTGTGGTGACAGGTGACTAGCATGAGGGAAGCTTCTGGATGCTGGTAATGTTCTGTTTCTTCATTTGTGTGCTGGTTACACAGCTGTGTTTGGTTTATGAATATTCATCAACTGTACTTTTCTGTAGGTATATTATACTTGAATACATAGTTTAAAAATGACATGCAAAGGGTGGCCAGTTAGCTTAGTTGGTTAGAGCGAGGTGCTGATAACACCAAGGTTGCCGGTTCGTTCCCAGCACAGGCCACTGTGAGCTGCACCCTCCTTAAAAAAAAAAAAGAAAAAAAAAAGACATACAAATAAAAGTTATATGGTAAATTCATTTTTAAAAAGCTGATATTCCAACGAATTTACCTCCATTTAAAAGTCCCTCCTACAGTTTTCTTTGTTTGTTTTTCTGTAACAGTAAAAGGCAGAGGTCAGTAAACTATGGTCTCTGGGCCAAATCTGGCCCACTAAGTGTTTTTATGTAGCCTGTGAGCTAAGAATGTTTTTTAGGTTTATAAATGCCTAAAACAAAATCAAAATAAGAATATTATTTCATGACATATGAAAATGATATGACATTCAAATTTCAGTGTCCAAAGATCAAGTCTTATAGGAATACAGCCACATTTGTTCATTTATCTGTTCTTTTTTTGTTATCTGTTTTACTGCATTATAGCTGTTTTCGCATCACAATGGCAGAGTTGAGTAGTTGTGACAGAGATCATGTGGCCTGCAAAACCTAAAATATTTACTATCTGGCCTTTTAAGAAAAAGTTTGCTGACTTCGCAAAAGGGTCAACCCTGGGGTCAGAGGTCAGTCGATACTATTACAATTTAAATGGCTTATGAAATTTGCCACCGATGGGTATCACCTAATTCAGATATTACCCACATTTACCCAGATAGGTATTTTGGAGTCTATATTCATGGTTCATCAGATCCTCTACATGAGTGATGAAAGCAAACCCAGGAGAGCCAGCAATGGCATTGAGAAAATATTTTCTTTGTGGGTATTGCTACTTTCTTTCATTCTTTTATCATACCAGATTTCAGCATCATTATGGAGCCAGTCTATCACTGCCTTCACAAAATCCCTGCTGACTCAATTCATGCCCTTAGGCTGGTAATGTGTTTAATATTTCGCAGCCTTCACATGGCATCCCACATGACTTTGTCTTCAAGAAGTGAAGTGTTGATTTACCACAAGCACCTTCTGACCCTCAAGTATCTGTGGAAAGTTTCTTCAGTTAATCCTCTGTTTGTTAAAGCCATTTTCTCAACTGACATCAGCCATGTTCTGAAAGTCAGTCTCTCTCTCTCTCTCTCTCTCTCTCTCTCTCTCTCTCTCTCTCACACACACACACACACACACACACACACACACACACACACACAGACACTTCCATGTAGCTCTGTGGGCAATTGTTCCCATATTATATCTCCATGATTTAGTACACACTTGCAGCTTCCTTGGATATGGTCAATAATAGCAACCAATATTAACTAACAACTAACCAATATTAGTTGTTGTTTTGCTGATAGGAATCCTTTTGAGAAATAAAGAAAGAGAGCTATGAGTGCTCAAGTATAGCCAGGGCCAGTGGAAGCCAAGGAGCATAAGGCTCTAGAAGCTGGGCTACTGAGTGCTACAAACAAAGCAAATGTTTCATGCAATATAGTGAGAGGGTGAGAAGGAGCGTATAATTCAGATCCATGTGACACTGGGGAATTGGTGGATGATCCACCCCAAACGGGAGCTATGCCATGGTTCTATAAGTCCTTCTGCTTTTACTTTCTTTTCTCTTACTTGTTCCATATGTGCACAAGGAATAAGAGCCTGTGGCCTTTTGGACAGTCTATCATACTGGCCACTGTGCATACAGGAATACGGGCAGCAGCATATTGTGGTGAGTATGAGCATGGTTTCTGCAGCTAGAGTGTTCAGATTCAAACACAGCTCTGCCACTTCCTGGCTGTATGTCCCAGAGGAAGGTAACATCCCCTCCATGCTTCTGAATCTTCATCTTCAAGGTGTGGGTTAAATGAGTTAATATAAGTGCTATGAAAAGTGCCCAGTTAATATTACCTTTTATTGTTTCACAGTTATCTAGAAGAAGCTAAAAAAGAGTCCTCAGTAGGATAATAGATGCCAGTATAGCAATAAAGTGGCATTGGTAATGTATGAAGTAACTCTAAACAAAATTTTTCTTTGGTCAAAAACTCAACTATTTTCAACATCTAAAAACAGTTGTGTGTCTTTGTGGATGATCTCATGCTTAAAACTTGCATCCTAAAATATTGTAGGCTTTACTCAACGTTTTACATTCACTCATTGATTGAACAAATAGTTATTGAGTACCTACTGAGTAGGTAGGTACTGTGCCAGGATGCATCAGTGAGGAAAGGAAGATCACTGGTTCTAGCAGGGAACAAAACAGGCAAATGAAAGCAAGTAAAACAGTGACAAAAGAAATAAGTATCATGTTCAAGTGTCGAGAATGAAAAAATTGAGTATTGAACTAGAGAACTGCAAGGAGAGATACACTTATGACAATACTCTGAGTAGGGAGAGGAAACTCTTTGAGGGACAATTAAGCTAAGATTTGATGGATGAAAAAGAAACAGAGGGACTGACTCTATGAAGGAGAGCGTTTCAGCCACACTGCACAGTACTTCTAAAAGTCCTGGTTTGGAAACCATTTGTCCTGTTAAGGAGAGCCCAAAGGGGAGTGAAGCTTGGTGGGGAGGATGGAGTTTGGGAAAGATGATGAGAGTGGGGAAGTGGGTGAGGACAGTTCTTGAAAGGTAAGGATGCAGCCTGATTTCTGGCTTACTTCATAAGAAGGTCCAACTGGCTTCAGTGTGGAAAATATCAGACATAGATGGAATTCAAGATTACAGTTAGAAGGTTGAGAAAGTAGTCCGAACAGTACCTGTTACACAGCAGGAGCATGACGACATGTCAGGGGTGGGGGAAGCATATGTGTCATGATCCCTAGCAAATCATGCAGACAATTCAAAATACCACTGTAAATGAAGCAATGAGCTTATATAGAATATATACCTAAAATAAATATAAACACATATTTGTATGTCCTTATAAAAAGACAAAATGTCTCGATTACATAATGTAACTTAATGTTCGTGCAGTTTAGGATTATTATTTAGCATGTTGATAATATTTACTTTCATGTTTCAAGCTTTTAAAAATCATTTATAGGAATAGAAAGTATTTTTCCCCTCCAAACATGTATTTCCATTAAAAAACAAACAAACAAAAACCTTGCTTGTTTTCCTTATGTATATGAAAATCCACATTAATAAGCATACTGGTGGGATTTTAAAATATAACAGGGGTAATCATAATTGAAATGAATGTTGGGGAGACCTGGTGAAAATAGCCCAGGTGGAAGCACCTGAGCTGGATTCTGCTCAGGCAGTATGATACTACTGAAATTTCAAGTCTCTCTGGTTTTTTTTCCCCATCAGCCGTCTCGCTTAGAAACTCATGATGTGAATTTTTGATGGGAAAATTAGAAAATAAAGTGCCCTTCTCTTTTAAAAATAAGGTTTGAATTCGAGAAGTAATCTGGCTAGACACTTGTATAAACTAACTTTACATTCATGATGAATGACTGTAACATACAAGAAGTTTCACCTGGTTCCTCATTAATATGATTATATCCTGAGCTGGTGATGAGGTGGGACAGGTTCTGAACTTGCTGATTCTCACTAATTTATTCTTGAATGAGAACCAAGTCAAATGTATCCACATGAGAACTCACCATGCCACCTAGGAAAAGTGCATAATTATCCTGAAATAGCCCCTTACCTTAGGAATGGGCCACAGAAACCTACGTGAGTCAAGTTCCTCAATCTGGAGTTGGCTTTCCCCCCAGCCCCTCCCTGCTTTGTCCTGGGCTAATGCAGACAAATGCTCTAATCCTCCCATCCTGAGGCTGGCAGTTTGCCAGCGGCAGGGACATTAGCTCCTCATTAGCACCTTGTCATCTGCCCACAAATCCACATCCCACCCAGAACAAAAGTAAAGTGGCCTGGCCCATTTGAAGTTTTGTCCATTGAAAGAAGAAATACCATTCCATGGGATTCCTTAGGGTTTCACAAGTTAAGAGTAAAAGAGAAAGTTATTTGTTATTTAGATTTAAGAGATTAATGAGAATGTTGGTCGGTGAATTATTTAATATGTAAGACATCCTGGCATAGTTTTTATAAATTCAGATTTTAACACTGATCTCTTCTTTGCTACTCAGAGATAGTCTTTTCTTTTTTCCTCCAGAGTACTGTCTTTGTTGATTGTTATTATTATTTTAACTAAGATAGCATTACAAAGTTGCAAAGTAACAAAAAGAGAGAGAGAGGTGTTTTGAGAAGTAATGCTGGGATGTTCTGGATGAGCAGAAGAGTTTAGGTTGTTCTAGAATTCTTTTGCAAAACTGAACAGGTAAAGATCATTTGATAAAGAAACAATCCCCCCCCCCTTTTTTTTGCCCTCAGTCAATCTCTGGTTGCAAAATGTGTTTATGTGTGAGCATGCTCAGCAGTAAAAGCTTTGCAGATAAAGGTCCCCAAATCTGGTCATTTCAACCCTTTATGCCATCAATTTTGGTCACATAAGCTAATCCTTTGGAATCAATGCACAGCTAATTGAAAAAGAGTTGAGAATTTTGGATTGAGTGTCTTGAATTTGATTTTGTCCTTGGGTATAGAAATAGCTGAGAAATATTTCGGTTAGACCTCAGGTTTTCACCTTTGCTTCCACCCAACTCAAGGTCTGAGAATTAGGCGATTAAGAAAGGAATGGTTAATTGTTACATTTTGTAATTTCCACTTCAGTTCAAATGAAAGCTTCACTTCTTTTAGGGCTGATCTGATTTTGTACCTTGGATCCATGCCAAGCTGTACCTTCATACCCAGTAATACAAATTGATTCTATAGGCAATGATGCAATGATGACGTTCATGATTATCCACAAAGAGGCAGCCTGATTTGTTGGGATGGAAATAGTCAAGCTTATATTGTCTTTGTAAGACAGTCTAACACCTTCCAGATCACCGAAAGCTTTCTGGGTGTATAATAAATTCATCTGAGATATGGAGTATTCAAGATGGGAAGATGCCATATTTTCCTTAGAAAAGGAGCTGCATTCCTGGAAATATTCAGAAGGGAAAAATATAACTATCAGTTGGAATCATTTCATTTCCCTCCTAGATACCGAAAGGCTGCCTCTAATCACTTCTTAAAATCACTTCCAACTCTGAAATCCATAATACTCTGTGGCACTTATTTAAGTTTTAATATTTTTGGTGTGGACAGTGTGTGTGTGTGTGTGTGTGTGTGTGTGTGTGTGTGTGTGTGTTTAAATATGGGTCCTGTATTGGTATCTGTCCCATCCCCCTCTGTCTATTTTGCATAGAGTGTTTTTATGCTGACAAATCAAACCCAAGCCCCTGCTCGTTTGAATGTATAATTGCAGCTGCCATCTGAATTCCTTTTGGACATAGTACATGAATCTATGGTCCCAATTATATTTTTATGAAATATATTTTTCCAAAATTAATTAAAGGAAAAAATTTCATGACATATATAAGTTTCACTGAATAAGTGATAGTTATGTGGTAACTAGCAGCATCCAAACAAAATCTGGTCCTCAGACATTTAACGTTATTGTTTTTCTAAAGGCTTGGCCGTCTCTGGTATCATACTTTAAAATAATATTATAGTCTGATTATTTAGTGTGTGTGTGTATATATATATATATATATTAAGATATATATATATATAGCATGCACAATCCAGGCTTTCAAATTCAGAAGTACAGTTATCACAAACATACTTCATAACTCAGCAATGCATAAAGTGTTTAAATAATAGATTGAGATGACAGATATCATAAACATATATGAAATGGATATAGTCAACCCTGGCAAATTTTGAGATGTGGTTTCAATCACAGTATTTTTTTGTTGATTTTTATATATGATCTTATGCAATTTTAAATTAAGGCAGGTGTCACCTTTAATTTATTGTCAGGTGGAAAGCACACTTATTTTGTACTCTAAGGATTTATTCAACTTAACTCTGTAATTGCTAGCAATATACAAGCTCATTATATCACAATTTAGTATATTTGATGCCAGCTGTTATGGAGTTAATGGCAAAGTCGAAAGAAATGACATAAAGCACACTCTTGTGTTTAATGTAACCATCATAATATTACCGTTAAAAATCTCCAGTCAGCCCAGGAGTTCACTTTAGTATTGTTTCTTACTATTGTCATGATTGAACAATAAGATTTTTGTAAAACCAAATATTGCATTTGATATTTTGCTAAACATTAAACTTTTTGCCTCTCTTTAATGTATGAAAAAATCTCTCATACCTATTTTCTTTTTCTGAAAGTTATTTTTGATAAAGCAGCAATTTAAATTACTCTTTTCTCTTCATTGGAAAGGGGTTTGAGAGGTGTCTGTATATAAACAAAGAAGCAAATACGCTTTTAATTGTGTTATGTGTCGCTCAGTATTTTCTCCTCCTGATTATAAGTTGATTATTTTCTACTTATATTTTATTAGAGCCTGTGGTTTTTAGGGGAACAATACAAGATAAAATACAGCATAACAACACAATGTGAATTCAGAAGCAAACTTCTGAAATTAGTGAAAAAAGATTGTTCTGTATTATGAGGAATTACATATGTAAATGCTGTTAATAGCTATAATGTTTACTGAATATTATTTTCACAATTTTGATACAGCACGTCAGTCCTTACACTCATAACAGCCCCATATAAAGCCATTGATGGATTTGTGTTACTTTTGGTACACTTGTAGAATTGATCATTGCTGTAAAATGTTCTTGATTTGAAGTCAACTTCTTTTTTCTAAATATATTATGTCACGTGTGCACAAAAAGCAACACTTGATATATTTTTTAAAATTGAACAGATGTTAAAATAAGAACTAGCCTAACGAACTATATTTTTAATTATAGAAATACTTAAAAATATTCCTCCACTCTCTTTTTAACTGGTATATTTAAACCAATAATTGTACACGTTTTGTGAGTTTATGTCTTTAACTTGGGAAAAACTCACTCTTCTTCACTGTGTAGCACGTAGAAAGAGAAAATGGGTTTCCAGGAAACAATTCACTAGTAATTTAGTCCCGCTATTTTCAGTACTTAACTCTTGTGTTTTTTTCCTTAAGTTCACCATGATATGACATTTCACTATTAGATTAAAAAAAAAAAAAGTCACCCACCAGATATTAAAGGATGCAATTGGTTTCAGTTCAGGCAGGTTTTAACTGCATTTTAATTAGCTTAAAACATATGCTTCCATTTATCGTATTACGTGGAGTACATCCTATTCCATTTAGCTGAGTATTGAGGACTATTGTACAATATTGTGCTCAGGCTAAAACAATGAAATACTAATTGGATCCAGTAAAATAACTGTAACATTTCCGATTCCTATTAGGCAGGTTACGTAAATTAGGCTAATATAAAATGGTGCTTAATAGAATTGCAAATATGGTGTGATGGATACATTCAGACAGGAAAGACAGTGAAAGGGGATTTTGGAGGAAATCAAACATATTTGCATTACAATAAAACATTTCCTGCTGTGAGGGCTCTTGCAATGCTGGAAAAAACAACACTCTAGCACCACTCCCTCTTATTTACATAGGAATGCCATCCCTACCTCTCCCAGTTCCTGTGAACAGTTGTCTGTCAGTAACAGAGAATAACATGCAGTTTTAAGTCTGTTGATGAATACAGTCCCCTTATTATTTCATTGGGCATCACTTCTGAGTTCTTTATATTGCAATGAGGGAGCATTTCTCTTCATATACAGTATGTCATTTTATGATTAGAATGTGCTTTCCAGGCTTGGAAAACGTACTGCAATCGGTGGACTGGATTGATATTTCCTATTTAAACTAAATGTTTTTGTGTTTATTTCCGTCTCTTCTTTTAAATTATTAGCCACTGGGTTGGATAGTTGTGACATCTGTGTATACTTTAATCATCCAAAATTGGATTAGAAAAGGTCTGCCTAGTCCTTTTCTTCAATGGCTGGCCCCCCTTGGACTTTCTGGTAAGCTGGAATAACAGCCATGTATTATGTTTTAAATGCAGACATTTGAAAAACTGACACTGGGATGGAGAAAGGTAGTTTGCTAAAATCCTTCTAAACCAACACTAATTTTGTCTTTGTTCATTAGCAGTCCCCATGGGTATATGGCTTCTGTGTTTTTGAGGAAGCCAGAGCACTTTCTGGGCAGAAAGGTGTTTCTGGGGAGGAGATTTTGAAGCTGTCCCTAAAAGGAAAAGTTGCCCAGTGAAGTGAGGAAAGGACTACATTTTTCCCTTGCAAATACATTGATAAAAGGGCTTTATGCTGAACTCACAAGCACCCTTGAACCTTTTAGTTTGCTCCCAGCGCTCAGATGCCAGTGTTTCTGTGAAATGGCAGAGAGAGAGAGAGACCATTCTGGGGCCTAGCATGCAAATGAGCAAACCACGTTAAGGAAAAGAAAATTTAAATCCTGTCTATTGTATTCTAAGCAGGTTGCTAGCAAGCCTTTGTGAAGCTGGTATAAAAATGAATCTCATCTTCTTCCTGCCATGAAAACAAAAAACATACTTTATTTCCTCACTCACATCAGCAATTTTTATGCAGTTTTATCTTCAAAAAGGTTTTGTTTTTCCTGGGAGTTTAGTGTGTAACATTTTCATTCATGATACAAATTACTTTATCTGCTTCTGTGCCTCTGATTTAGACCTGAATCTCCCTGAGATCTTTAGTTGTGGAATTTGTCACTTTATTTATATTCACAGGTAGTTCTCCCCCTCTTTTAAAAAGTATTGGAATTAATACTATTTGTTCAAAGGAGCAGGGATTTTAAAAAGGCACTACATGGTATGGGGCATGCTTTCCTAGTGAAGCACAAAGCAAGTTAAAATCCTCTAGATTCAAATTCCTTGCTCTTTTCAGCTTTCAGCTGTGAAGAAAAGGATTTTCATCTAGATGTAAAAGATGGTAATTGTACAATAAGGGAAAGGTTCTGACCAATAGAAATGTGCCTGAGGGACATGAAAAGAGGAGCAAAGAAATTGTCATCAGGCCCTGCAGGCCAGACTTACTGAAGAGGAACGCTTGGCAACCCACGTAAAGCAAAACGGTCAGCTAGTCAACTAGTGCTTTGTCCACCAAACCAAATAATCTGTTTGGCTGGTTCCCTGCTCCCTTCACTATATTGACTAGAAAAAATTAAACGGATTGATTTGTTTCGGCCTCGTTTCATATATGGAGGATGTATAAATCTTTAGATCTATTTTTTTTTTAAATCTCTATCATTATTTTCTTTTTTTCCCTGTCAACGTTTAAAAAAATCTGAGTACAATATAATTTCATATTAGATAAAGGCAACTTATTGGCCAGAGAAGGTTTCTGTTCTCAAATAACTTTTTAAAAAACTTTACTTTGAAATAATTGATTCATAAGAAGTTGCAAAAATAGTATAGAGAGGTCCCATGTACACATCACCCAGTTTCTCCCCTGGTAACGTCTGACATAATTATATACAATATCAACACCAGGAAGCTGAGACTGATACCAGCCATAGACATTATTCAGATTTTACCAGTTTTATGTGCATTCATTTTTGTATTTGTGTGTGTGCATGTGTGTGTGTCGTGTAGTTCTAAACAATTTTATCAATAAGTTCTTTTTAGCTTAATCATAGCTTTGTAAAATAAAAAAAAAATAGCCAAGTGGCTTAAACAGTGATGATATTTTAATAAACCTCCCATTATTTCAACTCTGAGTGATGATAGCCAACAATAAATCTCGTTGTTTCGGTTGTTTTATTGTTTAATAAATGGACTCTTCACAGACATAAGAACCTAAAAATGTTTAGATTCAAAAGCAAAGCACTAGACTTTGTAAGATATAATTAGAACCAAAAGAAAAACCCAGAGAGATAATTAATATAATTTGATTTTTATCACAACTCAGACATTAATTTTTAATTACACTGAGAATTATAATTTTTAACTTTTCACATATGTACACATGTGCACATGCACAAAAGCTTGCTGCAACCCTACTTTTGTCTCATTGGTCCTTAATTGTTTATGCGTGCACACACATATAAATAAGTGCACATTCCGATTGCCCGGGGTTGTAGAGTACAAATCCCTGTGACCAGGGATCACTAAACTCTTTCTGAACAGGGCCAGATAATAACTATAATATTTTAGGCTTTGCAGGCCATATAGTCTCTGTTGCAACTACTTAACTCTGCCTTTGTAACAGGAAAGTGGGCATCGATGATACATGAATGTGCTTGGCTGTGATCCAATAAAACTTTATTTATGGGCACTGAAAATTGGTATTCGTATAATTTCATGTGTCTCAAATTCTTCTTCAAATTTTTATGCCAATATTTTAAAAATGTAAAAATCACTCTCAACTCAGCGGTCTAATTGAAACAGTCTACGGGCTCTATTTGGCCCACGCTGTCGTTTTCTGACCCCTGCACTACACAATATATGGAATTTTGGTTCATGCCTTCATTGGTGTGTATGCATGCGAAAGTTTTCTCCATCCTCATCTTTAGTCTTATTCTCATCACCGCTTTCTGAGAAAGTGTAGACAAGTTACAGGGAAGAAACAGTTATGCTAACATGAGAGAAGGCTCTGATGCAGTGGTACAGTAACAGTAGATTATTATTTTTTCCTTTCTTTTCCTTTTCTTTTTTAGTAGTTTAAATTGCATTAAAGGGAACAACTCAAGTTTCTAATTTTTTTCCTATTTTCTTGTCATGGATATATTAGCAGTACATGATGCATACTAATTATAAAGTTGGCTGTAACAAGAGTTCCTCTTGTGAATCCATTTAAGAACTGATTGTTTACTATCTTTTTCTGTAAGTATAAAATTTTAATTATGCCACTGACAGGAACTGTGCGTGATACAGTGCTCTACATTTATCACTGGGAGAGGGCCAGTTGCAGAGCTGTTTGACTTTGGAGAAATCCTGATGCGTTTGCAATGTTGAGCAGCAGGTGCCACATTATTATGTACAGAAAAGCAATTAGGAAGCATATTGGATGAATGGGGAGTGCATTAATATTAGCAAGTACATTTGTCAGTGGTTTTGATGCGAGTCTTTTTCTTTCCTTTATGCAACATTAAGATTGTGGCTCTCATAAATTCTCCCCTTAAATTGCCATCTGTTCCCTTGTCAGGCAGTAGTGAGGTAGAGAAAAGTTTTCTTGACAAAATGAAAGGGATTTCTTTTATTTAAAGTAGAAGCAAAAGAGCCTATAGAAAGTTGCAGAATTGTAGGTTGTGCAGTTCAGCTTTGCGTGTGTTAAGTAATTACCTTTGAATGTAACATTAACTATGGAACCCTTTGATTTTCACAAGTTGCTATTTTTTTCCCAGTCATTTCATGTATTTTAAAATTCAACAAGAAAGAGTTATAATTAGATTAATGCAATGACAACTAGCAATTGGCTACTTGAATTAGGAAGTTTGAGGAAGAAATTGGTGTTTTTTTGTTTGTTTTTGTTTTTTTTAATTGCAATGCATCTTTTCCATTTTGCTGTTTTAGGGCCATGTTCCCACCCTGAAAGGATTTTAGATTAACCACTACAATAATTAATCTCTAGACTATTTCTGAAATAAATAGCACCCAATACAATAAAAATTGAAAGAAAGTCTCAGCACAGAATATACTATAACAACTAGATATGATCTTCATGACAAATCCTGATGTATAATTATTACTAAATTTTCCAAAATCTTCATTAACTGAAAAGCATAGCAAATAAGTTGACTTTGGTTAATTGAGTTTTCTGGTTTATTGAAAGGTAATATAATTCCTTTCATTCCAACTACTTTAATTGAAATGTCTTTCTTGAATATATTTGTACTCTTTTTAACTTTAGCAATAGAGTTTATAAAAAGTGCTTTTATGCACTTCCTCATCGTTTCGTATATTTATCTTGGGCGTTTTCAAAACTGCCTCAGAAAGAAGGAATATTTGGGCTAAACTTGTAAAGCATAATCTAATTTTTAAAAATGGTTAGTGTCGATATATCTTCTTCAAAAGTATTTTTGAAAGGAAAGTTGAGTTAGTCTATTTTCTGGTTGAGTTCTCATTGACGACAAGCACTGAAAAGGGGATCCTTCTTGAGTAATGTGGTTTTTCCACCAAGGTTAGATGCTGTCCTGTCTAACTCAGTCCTGTTTACAGGTGGCTGTGGTGAAGTTGCTACAAATAGTAAGTTACAGACCTTTCCATCTGGTTCTCTCAGGTCTGTAGCTTATTTGTAGTGTCCTCACTCAGCCACTTGTAAACAGGTGAGGTCTTCTGATTTCTTTTCCTACCTCTTCCCAGAATAACTACCGTGTTTCCCCGAAAATGAAACCTAGCCGGACAATCAGCTCTAATGAGTCTTTTGGAGCAAAAATTAATATAAGACCTGGTCTTAAGACCGGGTCTAATATAATATAATTAATATGATATGATATGATATGATATGATATGATATGATATGATATGATATGATATGATATGATATGATATAATATAATAATGTAAGACCGGGTCTTACATTAATTTTTGCTCCAAAAGACACATTAGAGCTGATGGGCCAGCTAGGTCTTACTTTCGGGGAAACACAGTAAGATCAGGACTAGCTGTGACCCAAATTCACATGAAACTAATGTAATAATTAATGCTAGTTTATTCACTTAAAATGAGATTGGGTATTGTGTAATGGTCAACATGTTTGCTCCCTGCAGCAAGTCGTGTTCAAAAGCTAAAGTTTACGCACTTTTTGTTGGTGAGTGAG
The DNA here is from genome assembly GCF_004115265.2 of Rhinolophus ferrumequinum. Lineage (NCBI taxonomy): Eukaryota > Metazoa > Chordata > Mammalia > Chiroptera > Rhinolophidae > Rhinolophus > Rhinolophus ferrumequinum. Next base: position 30,136,220 of record NC_046296.1, on the reverse strand, counting down.
GCCTCTGAGCCAGTGGGTATGTGTGGATCTTAAGAGCTAGTGTCCTCAAGTTCTGGTAGCCTTATGGATTTGCGTCTTCTCTTGGAGCCCAGAGGTTTGAGAATCCTCTACAGTGGACAGGGCTGGAGACACCTATATAACCTCTTAATTTGGAAGTTCTCAATTCATTTTCCTCACCTCTTCAATTTTAGCTCTCTTAGTAATATCCACATTTCTTTGAAATTCGGATATTCCCACATTTTCTTCAATTAACTACCTTAATATAATAATGTAAGACCAGGTCTTACATTAATTTTTGCTCCAAAAGACACATTAGAGCTGATGGGTCTGAACTATCTCTTATGTGATTTTTATTCATAGATAGCTAAGCTCATTTGTTAGGCATTGTTTTTCAACCTCTCAGAGATAAGCTTAGTTCCACATTCTGGGGTATCCATATACACTCACTGTCTTGTTTGAGGCACCTGCGTGGAAATGGACACTTTTAATGTCTAATCTGGGAGTGATTACAGCATGGCCTTTCATCTTCCCACTAGACAGCTAGCCTGGGCCACATAACAAAAACAACAAATCAAGTGGACGGAAGGATAATTAGCTACGTAATTCAGGAAAGCAAACCAGAGCAGTAGGATGAAATATCCTTGTCATCATTTGCAATGAACTTTTACGCCCATTATTTCATTACGTTCTCTTAACAACCTATTGAAGTAGGCATTGTTCACAGGTGATATTGCACATGAAGCAACTGACCCTCTGCTAGGCTTCCAGAATCATTCCCTATGGAGGGGAAAGGCTAGGATGCAAATGAGGACCTACAAATTCTGGATCTGGTATTTTTTCTACCTCCCAGTTTTTTTTTTTGTTTGTTTGTTTGTTTGTTTTTCCTCAGCTTTTACTATTTTGTAAGGGGTGTCTTTTACCTCTACTTAACCCATTTGTATGTTCCAATTTCATCTGGTATTTGTTCAGACCTTCAACTTACTTTGCCAGAGTAAATAGATCCTGACCTGTCTCACTGGTTTCTTCAGTGTTTTCTTAAAGCAGGCTAAATGGAAGGAGATGTCATCATGGTGGGTAGAAAAGAACAGTGAACTAGAAGTTAGGAGAGCTGACTTTTATATGAATTTGATGGGTAATTTTGGGCCAATCATTCAACCAAATTATTTCCTTATCTGGAAAGTGAGGGAGTTGACCTTAGATATTTTCTAAGCCTCTTTCTGGCTTGAATGTCTGTCTCGTATCTTCCAGAAAGTTCCTGAGCTCCTCACTGTTCAAGGTGCTTAGTTGTCTGTTTCTGAAGACTGTGTATATCTGGACTCACTTGGGGTGCTTGAGTTTCAGTCCCACTGGGGCAGTGCATCACTCCGTGACCAAGAGCTAAGCAGGTAGTACCCCTGAATTCTCTCTTGTTCTCACAATGAGGATCATGATCTTCACTCTGCTGGCATTCACAGGGTTGTGTGAGGATTCCGTGAGATCATAGTTGTGAAAACGTTTCAAAAACTTTAAAGAAAAGAGTTTATGAACTTAAGTTAGCTGTCTTTATCGAAATCGTCGTCCCTGAATGACACCTGTTCTTCCCTCCATCTTGTTCTCTAGGCCTATCTCGAAGGCAAGTGCTGAAAGGCATGCAATCTCAGCTGGGGGTGTCAGAGCGCTAGTTCACTAGGGCGTTAGCTCTGTAGGAATCTGGAAATTCCCCAAACCCAGAGCATTCCTGGAGCTAAAGAAAGGTCTATGGGATGATACATGTACACTTAAGCCTGCTAGAAGGGGGAAAAAAAGCCCATCACCATCCCTTAAAGAAATGTTTTAAAATGTGAATGCCAGGCAGACTAGGCATCCACTGGTGGCAAGAGAACATGTCCCCCTGAGCGTCATAATTGGATGCCTGTCACTGCCTTCCAGCCATCCAGGCAGGCAAATCCAAACCTACTTTCTGTCTCTCACTGCAGTCAGGTCTGGAGCCAAGTTGGTAAACCTTCTTGGCATAACTTTTGGATCTTTTCTTGGTTCCTTAATTATTTATTTATTATTATGAAGCCATCACTTTGATTCTGGGCATAAGTACAAAATGGAAGGGAAAAATGTAAAAAACAAAAACAAAGAAAACCCCAAAAAATCCCCAAAAATCAGAATCACAAAGGTTAGCTAACTAAAATGGTCTCTAAATTTGTCTCCCCCTATTTCCTCACCACCATCCCACTTTCCTTCTTTTTCCTTCCACACTGAGCACCATGCTAATCTCAGGGCCACTGCCCATCTATAGTCAGACCTCTTTGCAGGAGTCTAATCGGATGCACTTATGGGCACGTCTAAAATGCCGCTGAATTTTGGACCCCTTACTCATTTTTCTCCCCCATCCTTAGTGACCCGGTTTGTTGAATTTAATCTTGGTAGAACTTGGCATAACTCCTTGTGTCAAAACTCAACCTCTCCTTAAGCATTTATTATGCACAGTCATGTTTTGGGTTATTAATCTTTGGTATTTATGTGTTTTGGATTAGTTTTGTATTTGTCTGAGTCCTGTGTATCAGGGACAGTGGCGTAGGTTGTTTCTCTGGTCCTTCTATTATAGGGTTGCATTTGTCTGTAGTTTTCCAAAGCACTTCTCTGAATGTATATTTGAAATGAGTAACAGAAATAATGCCTTTGATACATAGACATCAATGTAACTGTCCCATGCTCCCTTTAGGAATTATTAACTTAATTCACTTCCATTGGTATTTTTGAGAACCCCAATATTTATCGAATCTCAGTTTCTATCACCTGAATACTGCATATTCTATCCTGTGCAAGTACTGGAGAAAGGGTAAAGAAATATAGGAGATGATCCCTCTTCTAAAGGGATTTTATAGTTTGGTGAGTAGAGGTGTCTCAGTGCACACAGATCTTTAGAGAGACATATAGCCAAACTGTAAATTTAGATGTAGAAGATAATATCCACAGAAATTCAGGGATAATAAATAGATCAATATTCTAGCGTTAATAGGTGAGCCTTTATGGAAAAAAAAAGGATAGATTGATTTAAAAAGAAGAAGAGGAACAGGAGGGACACAGTGAGGGAAGGATATGACAGCAACAAATTTGTAGAGGTAGAAAGGGACATGATGATATTTGGAAGGCTGTGGCACTGGGCTCCAGATGGGGCATTGCGGGAGATGAGAGAGACAAGGAAGGCTGGGACCTTATTAACAAAGATTTGAGACTGCAGATAGAAGTGGTTTGGAACAAGAGCACAATATAACAAACACAGTAAGTTCTCACTTAATATCATTGCTAGGTTCTTGGAAACTGTGACTTTAAGTGAAACAACTTATAACCAAACCAATTTTACCATAGGCTAATTGATAGAAACAAGATTTTTTGTTCCTATGGCATATTTCTGATCACAAAAACTTCACCAAACTCCTAAATAAAGACCTCAAACAATTCTAATATTAAACATTGAAATAAATGTGATATATATATATATATATATATATATGAAAGATTAATAAAATAAGTAAGACAATTATTTTCCAGCCCTTATTCTAGTTCAGGGTTGCAGGGCTAACCTGTCCTGGTAGCTCAGGGTGGAAGGCAGGACCCCACCCTGGACAGGACGCCCTTCCATGGCAGGGTGCATTCACACCCACACTCTCGCATAGGGAGCAATTCAGACACACCAATTCACCCAACATGTATTCTTGGGAGGGAGAAAGAAACTGGAGTCCAGAGAAACCTATGCAAACGTGAGAGAATGTGCAAACTCCACAGAGACAATGTCCCTGGCCAGAATCAATTATTTTCTCATCAATGTTACAATGAAATGACATTATTTGAGTACATGTTATATGTGTTTTTAAGATGTCAAAAATGGCTAAGAATATACAAGGCAGATAGAATAGAAAAAATGGTGCTTAGTCAGACTGGGTCATCAGTTTAAGCTATTCAATTGGGAGTGCATTGCAGGAGCTCATTGAGAAGATGTGACCTCCTGTTGAGCTTTGGGCTAGGCAGTGGGGGGCTCCTCACCCCTGGCCTTGGACTATACGTTCTGCCCGCCATTCCCTCAGCTGGAGCCATTTCAAGGAGGCAGCCTTGAGAGAGCAATGAGGTGCTGAGACCATCTGGACTGTATGTGTGACTGAACCGTGTGAAAACTTCTATATACATTTTTAAGATTCTGGCAGGCAGGTGCAGAGATATTCTCATCTTGTGGCCTCACAAGTAAGTTCTCACAAGTAAGTAAGACAAGCCTCACAAGTAAGTTCTCTCACAAATAAGTGAGACAAGCCTCATAAATAAGTTCTCTCGCTTATAACTGCCACCTACCTACCTGTGTGTGGAGTGGCCTGCCTCTTTCTCTCTCCTTGTTCTCCATGTCTGGAGGTCAGTTTTGAATTTCACCCAGGGAATTCCCGAGGTTGAAAATCAACAGAGTCATATTGTTTTACATTTGATACCTTTGTTAAAAGATATTGCGAATTTTAAGAGTTTATTGGCAAAAAATTAAGTTGGGCAGTGCCAAATCAGAAGAGGTTAGGAGTGCTCCCGGGAGAAAGACTTTTATAGGGAAGATGTGGAAGCAAGCAAGGAAATGTTTTGATTGGCAATAGCTTTGGCAGTTACCTTATTTGGGAAAGCCAAGTTGTCTGTTTGTGATTGGTTATCTTTAGGTTTTGATTTCTTAACCTTGAGGCATTACAACTTAGGTTTCGGTTTGCTTAAGGCGTCAGAACCGCCTCCTTGTTTAATTAATTTAACACACTACAATAGTTTTTTGTTGTTGTTTTTTCTTTTCTTTTTTTTTTTTTTTTACAGCTTTCAGGACATTTTTGCTTACATTATCTTGTGTAAGACTCAAAATAACCCAAGAAGGTGAATAGGACGTGCCATGTTATTCTATTCTATGTATATAGAACTCATAGACTCATGTTTTGCCTAAAGAGCAGCAGTTTAGATGTGGTGGAATTGGGACCCGACTCTGGGAATTCTGATTTTGTAACTGGATACATGCTGTGTTACCAGGGACCAGAAGAAATGCTACTTTCTTAGGTCATTAAGTTGTTCTCAAGGAACTTGGTCAAGCAGAACATTTTATTCCTGAAATTAGTTCCCTCAAATTGAGCAGACTCAACTTCACACATTGCAGAGTAAGGTTCCTGCCTCACAACTACTACCCATTTTCTTAGGATTCAAATCGGTATCTCTTAAGATGCCTTTCAAGACTTTAACATGTAGTGACTAAATGTGTGTTCTTCTCAGGCCTTTTAGAGAATTACATGTTTTACAACCGAGGATGTCATTATTGCTTTTTATCTTGAGCCTCACTCTTAAATACCCTAGCGAAGATAATCTCAAGGTTTTAGGAAATAGCCCGTGACTTAATGACTGATGACTTTTTTCTTTAGAAAACATTTTATTGAAACATACCATTCGTTCGGAAAAATCCACAAATTATAATTGTGCCCCTCAATGAAATTTTATAAATTGAACATACCTGGATCAAGAAACTAAACATAATAAGTATCCTAGAAGCCCTTCCTCATGCCTCCTCTTAGTGGACTGAAAACTCATTAAACTGCTTGCTTTTTGTTTCTTTTTTGAACTTTATATACTACAAATATTGATTTTTAAAGAATTTCATTGTTTTCATATTTTTATACCGATTTTAATAGTAGTGTTTTCTCCCCCCATATTTTTAGCTTTACATATAAATATTTATTCAGCATAGTCTTTAACACTATTATAAAGAGTGCTATCATTTTTAGGTAACTTGGAATAATTTTGATATAGCTAAATTTCAATTTGCAATCGTTTCTTTACTTTGACAACTGTCGTTTGATTTTCAGAGTTTCACCACCTTAGACATTTTCTGGCTTTTTTTCCTCTTTCATTCTAGACAGTCTACAGACCTTATGATCATTATCACCTAGAGGGTTCTCATTCAATTTGCTTTCCTAGACCTGTCATCTGTGTTAATCCAAGTTAAGGGAATTGGCTATTTTATTTTTTCTGATTCTGCATTTATATGTCAATAGCAAGCTCAGCACTTGATTTCCTCTATTTAGTATATATCAGTTAATGTCCAATTATAATTCTTTGTTATTACCAGCACAAAGCTTGCTTTTACTTTCACAAGGCTTATGGAGTATGGTACCTTCTTTTTTATTGTGATATGTCTTGAAAAATAAATATTAGAATAATATCTGTGTGAGTTTGCTAGTTTTGTTCTTTCAGCTCTTGCTATTAAAACCTACACGTATGGAGATATGATTGTTTTTAGGTCTTCTCTAATCATGGTGTCTGACTCTTGTTAAAATCTCAGCTGAGATATCTGATTCTGATGTCATTCCTTTTGTGCTATATTTCTCCCCCTAAATTCTGTCCTGATCCAGATGACTGTGGTCCTTTTGAGTAATAGGTTGATTTGACACCTATAACATTAGCTTCTTCCCTAACTTTGATTAACCCACTCTACAGATTTAGTACCAAGAATCTGGGAACTTCCCCCTACAGTTTCCATGTCTAGGACTCATTTTGTGTATGCAAACAGGCCTGTTCTGATTCCCTTCTGACCTGTGCTATGCATTGCAAGATAAACATGCTCAAATTAAGGATTCTTTGCAATGCAGTTCACCTGTCTCTGAGTTAAGAAGGGGAGAGGGGAGGCTCCTTTCTTCATCGCCTCCCACGTCCACTCCAGGAGAGAGCAAGAGATTTGAGGGACTTATTTCTAAGTGCAACACCTAAGTTTTGCCTGTGAGGGGTAAACAGTTCATTATCAGGAAAATATAAATAAATAAGTCTTACCATTAGATGTTCAAGAATATATACAAAGCCAGATAGACGTCAGGGGTTCCTTCTCTTTCCCTTCCCCTTTTCTTCCTTGTGCTTCTTTGTTGTTTTTTGTTTGTTTTATGTTTCTGCTTCTCTCCAGAGTTTTGTTTCTTAAGCAATATGTTCTTTAATTTTTCCATCTAGATACAGCTAGCTGGATGACAGCAGCAGGCCTTTGGGCCCCTAGGTTTTAATGTCATATGCCTGACTCATACTTCATTATGCTAAGAGGTTCACTGTCTCTTTGGGGTCTCACCAAATAGTTTCCTCCTCAGAAGGGAACAATTGAAAAGGAAAGTGAGAAGAAGCAGGTGAAAAAGGGTGAAGAAACCCCATCCTGGCCACACGAGTATTCCTACTACCTCTCTGAAGAAGCTCAGAAACTTCCTTGCAGATGGTAGAGAGCCCAGGGGGAGCCTCAGGTTGTTTCAGCTCCTACAAGAAAAGTGGAGTGGGTGCTATCACTGATGTGATTTTGGCTGTAGTATAGAGGGAAAGCAGCTCTTAGCTCAGTCACCACCATGGCTTGGTGAAAGGCAGCCTCTTGCACGTTTGCATGCACCTTGGACATGATGATTTTGTGTCCCATTGACAGACACCTGTGTTCTTTTTGTGAAGGTAGAAACAAGACAAGGTTTTTTTCTTTAGGGAATGAAGAAAAAAAATATATTTTGGGGGTGAGACATTTGATACATTAAGTAGAAAGTCATAGTTACATTCTAATTCTTTATTCTCTTTTTATCTACTGGTCATGCCTACCCTAGGATAAGGCTCTTCCCACCCATTTCTTATGTGTACAACAGATCCCACTCCTAGAGGAAGCATGTGACTCTTCATATATCTCAGTACAGTTACTCAATGCAGAGCCATTAGAGTTCTTTGCCTTAGAACCAAAGAAAGCAGTTTTCCAGGTTTGTGCATGAGCATTATTTTTGAAAGTGGTTCATCAATGTGTTAAAATAATTTTGTTTTAACTTTTTTTTGGTATTAGCTACAGCCTGATTTAGCTGTACTGGGAGGTGTGACCAACAGTTGATATTAGCGAAACGACATCATTTTTTCAAGATGCTCTGTCAAATGATTAGTTCACAGGTTCTACCTATGTTTTGAGCTGAGGAAGTATTAAGTTTGCGAATGTTTATTGTTTCCTAATGTATGCTTTTTATCAAAGATTTTGTTTTTTTTCATTTTTGGTTAAATTTAATTATAATGTGACATTTGGGCTGAGTTTCTAACCTTCAATTTAATTTTAAGATAACTGCTCTAAAGATATAGACTGGGCTAATTCTTTATATACAATTAAAAAAAAAGTTTACATTTCTTTACAGAACTGTTAGGGGGACAACACCCTTTGGTCCCAAGGTTGTTATGAGGCAGAGATAGGCTTGTACTGGAGAGAGTTAATGCAGCACATTTACTCAAGCAGGTAGTGGACAGATGAATGGAAAGATCACAATCTCCAGTGTTTACTGAATAGGTTCAGGGGAATTAGTACCCCAGGCTCCAACAGACACAGACATGCATGACAGCATGTACGGGTACACACACGCACACACATACACACAGGAGGCAAGCGTCAAGCTGTGGCTGAGCTCTGGTAGCATCTCTCTCCATCTTCTCTCCTTTTTAAGTTTGCCTGTGACAGTCTCTTCTTTCTAATATTTACATAAAAAACATTTCTAGTGTGGAGGAGGCAGGCTAGAAAGGGACCAGGGTGTTTCCACAAACCAAGGTTTGCTCCACTGCTCCATAGTCTTCCATATCCTATTTGATTCCTGGTTATAATAAAATACCAAAGTTAAAATAGTTTATTTTAAAGATCATTTGACTTTGATTGCCAGTACTCTCCTCCGTTTGATGTCCCTCAGCCTAATCCCTCAATCAGATTTAATTCCAGGCTCCTCTTCTCTGTGCATGCCTTCTTGGAAGGGCACCCAATGACCTCAGCACTGGATGAACAATAGGGTATAGTGACCCACTTGTGTATTAACTTACTAAGTGTACACAGGCAACTCAATCCAATTGCATGGTGACATTTGCTTGCCTAAAAGGGACATTTTGAAACAAAGAAAAAGAAGAAAATAAACATGGAGTAAGATTCATTTTGATTTGGTTATCGCATGATTAATTTGTTGATTCTTATCTCTGACCATTATTAGGAACATTTAGTGCCCCTGGTGTTAGGGTTATGAAGACATCCTGCTATCAGGTTGTGTACAGTCAAGAGAGGAAAATGGGCTCACAAAGAGATGATGAGAATCATATGAGTTAAGGTTGATGCTAGACATCCAGGGGCTTATGAGAGCATGAGAGAGGGATCTGTCACCCTGCCTGAGGTTGATGGTAGAGGACCTGGGGAGGGAGAAGCTTCTTGTAGCAGCTGACTCCTAAATTTAACATAAAAGGATGAATCTGAGTATAAGAGAGGAATGAGTTGTGGTGGAGGGAGAAGAGAGAATGGTGTTATTGGCAGACAGTACAGTGTTCTCCAAGCTTTGGAGTCCAGGACGCACACGTGCATATGGAGGGAATGTCAAGCAGTCTAACGTTGCTGAAAGATAATGCAGGGAGATGGAGGGATGAGAGATGAGGCCAGATAATTAGACAGGGGTGTTGTCTGCCATGTGAAGGAGTTTGGACATTTTCCTATAGCTCATAGTGTGCCAGGAAAGTTGAAAAGGGGACATGACAGGACTCTTCTTTTTATCCAACCATAACTTCAATTCCTTCCAACTTTGAGGAACTGCTGGGTATTTGTCAACCCAGTGATGTCGGAGGTGTTTTTCCCCTGATGAGTGGACAAGACGAATTCTTCAGAGAGATGCTGCCTGACCCATATGGCCCACTGACAGTTTGACAGTTGACAGCTTTTAGTCAGACTAGTCTCACTTAAGCTGCTTACCCATCCTGAGGCGCGCACACGGCCAGAGCCCGGACGTCACATCATTCTGGCTGTCTTAATTGGGCACTAATTAAATGTTTTGGCTGGAAACCTCTCCTTGCCATGGCTGAATGGACTCATTTGAGGCCAATATTTCAGGGAAACATCTTGTTAGGCTGATCTGATTCCCTGTTTAAAAAGAAAATGCACATATCCAGTTTGTTTCTTCTTATTTCTGCCTAAGGATCTATCTATTATGTTTTTGTCCTTTCAGAAAAAATATAAAAGTTCAAAATGATGTTTGTAAATGTACATATGTGTGTACATTCGCATTTATATCTGCTATATATATATTCACCTGTATATGAATGTATACTATATATGTTCATATGTATATATACTCATACACACATACCATTCAGAATAGGAGATGATGAAAAGCATAGCTTTGCAGTCAGGAAACTAGAGATCCCATCTAAATTTTAAGATTTACCTTAGGCTAAATAAGTAATTAATCCATTTATGGCCCAGATTCTGTATTTGTGACAGAGTCACAAGAAAGGCACATTAGAATTTTACAATGATATTTCAGAATGAGAGAGATGAGGATGATTCGTCTCTAATTCTACAGGATGTACAAAAGGATGGATGGATGGACCAAGATATATTTTCTACCTTTACTTAGCTATTTATTGCATGCTGATGAAGATTTCTTTCTCAAGCCATTCCAAAAGCAGCATAGATAGCTAAGTGTCTGGGGCTCAAGGGCCACTCTTCAGTCTACACTGTGAAGTATGCAGAGCCTGCAGTGTCAACAAGAAGAGCAGTAGGTGCAGCATATACATTGAAGGGGAGACATCGAATAAACGATCTGCCTGTGGACCTGCATGAGCTGGTTAGCCTGCTATTGAAGGCATTGGCCTGGACCACCATTGATGGGAAACTGCAGTCGTTATTTCTTTAGAACTTCCTCTACTTGCTGAAACGAAACCTCCCATGAATTTTGCTTTCCTGGTAAAATAAATCTAGTACTGTAATGTTTTGTGTGTTTTTTTCCCCCTAAAATAATGATGGTGTTACTGTTTTAAAGAATCATGTGAAAGTTAGGATTTTTGGAGGTTAAAATTAATTCTTAAATTATAATTTTCTGTGAAGAAATAGAATTAGATAACAAGGTTCGAAGATGATTTCTTCTTTGGAAAAGGAAAAATAAAATGTGCTCCAGTTCATGTGTCTTCAATTCTTTCAATTATCTTAATATATATTAATATATATGATATCCATTCAGTATAGGTTTATGAGATAAAACCTCGCCCATTACCTATTCTTGAATGCATTTGCATTTGATTATTAAGGAGTAACTTGTTCAAGATCAACAATTGTAAAACAGAACACAGTAAAACACTGTTCTGTCTGCACTAAAGTAGATCTACAAAACCTCTTTGATTTGTGTGCTGTTTTAGGTCTTAAGGACACATGAAAGTGTATGTTGAACTTTCTAGTATTCGTTTTATTTAATGAGAAATGTTTTCCTTCTTGTTTGCCACTTCCTTCCTCCTCCATATTTCCTCCCCCTTCCCCTTTTTTTGTTCTGCGGAATGATTCTGTGTGTTCTTTTCCTATTTAAAATTTAAAGAGTTACATTTGGGAGAGGAACAATGTAGGGAAAGGAAACCCCTGGAGTGTGTCTGATGTGATCGTTCTCCTCTGTGCCACCATTTTTCCTCCCGCTGTGGGAGCGCTAAATGATAATGCCTGATACCTTACTGAATAAAGCCTGACACGGTTTCCAGCTGTGAGCATGTGATCAGTTTTTATGTTTGATTTTTGCACACCAGTATACTACTGCAAGCATGTCCACAAACTACTTCACAAATGCTTAAGGGAGGAATTGCTATTGAGTGAATCAAACATTAAACAAACACTGAGCGATTGCATTAAAAAACTACATTTATTTTAGAAAGCCATGATTCTGTTCAAACTCAGAATTTAAAAAAAATTATATTTAAGGGTCAGGTATAACCACACAAGCAACTCTCAATAACTTTACACTCAGGCTAATTTTTGTCTGAGATGACTTGTCCAAATAGAAAAGAGATTATGTTGCTCCCTATATTTTGCCATCACTATTAAATATGATTGTAATTATGCAATGGGTTGATTCATTTGTGAGACACATTGGCTAATATATCTTCTATTATGTCATCTTAAAATGGGAGTCTCATAGGCTGGGATTTTTAAATCCATATTTTTCTTTAAGCAGCATACTGCACATGTATGATCCTGGTTTCGGTGATATACTTGTATTTTGGCAATATTAGTCTTACATGTCAGAGGATTCTATTTTAATATCTTTCCTATAATAGGCAAACTATATCTCTCTATATATATTTCTTACAGTTAATTTGCTGATATTCATAAAAAGGCTACGTATTCAAACCACTCAGGTATTCTGAATTAAAAAATAAGATGCTAGTAAAACAAAAACAGATTATCAGTATACTTGTTAATTCTGAAAACCTACTGCTGTCATTTATGAGGTCAGTGGTATGCCATGATATTTATTAAACACTAAAACTTATCATACACTTCTTCCTAGCTCACTGATCAGTGGAGAAAAAATGGAGAGGGAAGTAGGTTCCTGAAGGAATACACTAGCAGAAAAAGAAGAAAAGTTATTTTACTTTTAGTAATAAGATGGTTTAATCATTGGTTGGGGTTTAATGGTGTAGAGATGGGAGGCACACAACTTAGGAATTAATGAGGAGTACCTATATTCATATTTTTTTAAAAAAGAAAAAGCTACTTTCGTGCCAATTCTTAGTTTTCTAAATCCCACTGTTTGCCCTCTTGCAAGTACCAGATCAGGAGAGAGGGCCACTCCTATTCTCAGGTTTGTTTATCAGGTATAATACTAGATCCTGAGGGACAGAAACAATACATTTGGAGAGAGTCAAGATGTCAAGTTTCTCAACAAAAAGTAGAAAAACAAAATCAAATATTCTATTCCAAACTTTAGCATCTGTGCAACATGAAAAAAATGGAGACAGGGTGGTGATAATTCTGGAACGACTCTGTTTTGTTTGTTTTTAACTTCATCTATTTTAAACATCAACTAAAGATATTTAGTGATGATCACTTGTTTTCTTTTCTTGTAGAAATCTGGTATTTCTTGGTTATCCTAATTATTGACAGTTTCTAGTTGTGTCCGTACAGTGGGTGACAGTATTAAATCACCTCAGACATTTAGCATAATCATTAGGGTGAGTCATTACAATTCTAAAGAAGATAGATAAATAAAGGAGAGGAATGGCAACTAGTCATTAAAACATCTTCAGAGATAAGGAAACTATTTACCGGACATTGCTTTCATGAACTTTCCTCCTCAATGTACTGGCAAAAGGACAATTAGTCACATAAACACTGAATCTATGAATTTCTGGGGACTGAGGATTGTTTCCAGTCTGTTTTTGGATATCATAAGCCTTTAATATTCTCTCTCTCTCTCTCTCATAGATTGTGTGTGTGTGTAGGGGGGTGTGGGGAGAGAGAAAGAGAGACAGACAGAGAGAATACACACACACACACACAAACACTGAATCTATGAATTTCTGGGGATTGAGGATTGTTTCCAGTCTTTTTATGGATTTCATAAGCCTTTAGTATTCTCTCTCTTTCCCCACCCTCCTACACACACACACACACACACTACACACATGTAAAATATATATGCAAAGTATACATATGTAAAATACATGTCAAATATACATGTTAAATGTGTATATGATACATGTTAAATACACATATATTCAATACATATTAAATAAGTGTATATGATAGATCTATATTCACTTATCTATCTATCCATCCACCCATCCTTCCATCCATGTAAACCCCTTTGAAGTGTGAGGTTAGTAAATGGCAATCTTTCTTCCAGTTTGTACATTAGAATTAAAAAATATATGTGTATATATTTGATTTAAAATTAAAAAACATGTGTAAAAATATGTGTGTGTGTGTGTGTGTGTGTGTGTGTGTGTATTATATATACATATACACACACACACATATGTTTGGGGACGATGGAGCATTGGTATAGGCTTTTGCCAGAATTAAAAACTTAAAGTATTGGTTTGAAATATAGGGGGTAAAAAAGGGGGAAAGGGTGAGTAAAAGATTATCAGATAATTTACAGCAACTGAATCAACCTGCGTCATGAGCAGATTGGACTCTATCCAATCGTTCCATATTTGCACACTTCAGTTTTTTTCCTCTGTTAAATGCAGATAATAATATGTCTTAATTTTACATACTCACATACTCCGAGCTGCCATTCCCAAACAGCTGCCATATACCAGATATCTTCCAGTTTATAACACCCAGAGGCAGAAAAAGGGAATGTTCATTTTTGCAGATACCATTAAAGAGGAAAAAAATCTCTGCTAGAAACCGCCCCCTATAGACATCCCTTCATGTTTCATTGGCCAGAACTGTGGCACTTGCCTGTGTTTCAACCAATCACTCACAAGAGGGTTGAGTCTTTTTGTGGGGGGTATTAAAATAGAGGACTGTGGTTGGTTCAGAACTAGAAAGGACAGTCTTGTAAAGCTTTTTTCTTCAGTTTCAAATAAGAAAGAACCTTTTTGGCCCACCAGAGTTCAACATTTTATAGTCATTGCAAAACTTATCTAAATCCTGTTTAATCTGGAAAGGTGAGAGTGGCTTTTGGAATTCTTCAGTTTAAGTCATTCAGAAATTCTTTTGAAGTGAAATTAATAAAACATAAACAGTCTATCACCTTATCCTCTAGGTAAATCCAGACTCCTAATGTGCTCCTACTACCACAGTTTCCCAATTAAACAGCCAAAAGAGTCAGTCCTTAGAATGGATTAATGACCTGCAAAATTCCATTTAAACATAGCCATTCTTGAGTTTTATTAGTGGAAAAATACAAACTGGTCTGTGGTCATGGATTATTACAGATTCACTCCAGACTGCTGAATTGAACTCTGATGAACCTGCGACACTCTCCATTAAACCTCAAAATGAGCTTTCTCTTAATTGGGGAGTAGAAAGGGAAAAGTAAACTAGTAGCTGGTAAATGCCAGACTTGTGAATCATTGCTTTATTTTGGACAGAGTGTTGTGTTGAAACATTTTTAGATGTGCATGGAGGTGAAGGAGAGGGAGTGGGAAAGAAGTTTATTTATTAAGCCCTATTCCGTTCAAGGCAATGGTATTTAAAAAAATCTAAATATAATATAAAAGGACAGCAGCATTGTAGTTATTTTTAGATCATAAAATTGATTTCAGAAAGGTTAAGTGACTTGTGCCAGGCTGAATAATTCGTGGTGCATCTAGGATGAAAATAAAAGTATCCTGTAGATATTTATTGAGCTAACCTCTAGAAATACAGTAGTGAAGAAACCAGACAGATCTTTGCCCTCCTGGGGCCTACAGTCTAATGGAGGAAACCAGTATTAAAAAAATAAAAAATAAAAAATATACATGATTGTAAGTTGTGATAAATATTATGAAAAAAGCACAAGGTATTTTCAACAGGGGACGTCATTTCCATTGGTGTTTCCACTGGAACATCTACGTGAAGACGTAAGGCATGAGGAAAAAATCACACAAATCAAGAACAGAGGCCATTTTGTTCTCTGTGAGAAATTGGCCTGTTAAGGCCTCAAGTGGGAACTGAGAGCTGGCCAGTGTGACTGGAACATAGTAATTGAGGGCTGGTGAGAAAAGGCCAGAGAATAGGCGAGGCCTAGATTTTTGTAGAGTTTTATAAAAAGTCTTGATATATACATATAGTGTTAGATTTTTAATCTATAGTGCAGAGGGATACTATTATTGAAGCAGGGAATGTCATAATAAGATTTACAAAATCATTCCCGTTTCTGTGTATGAAATGGATTGGAGGGATTTCCTTCATATCTAAATAATTCAATAAATATTTTAATCATAATTGTATGTGTCTAATTTGTGTTAGTTAAATGTATGAATGAATGAATGAATGAATGAATTTGCAGACCACATATGGAATAGTGCTTTAAAGACAAATTATTTTTTGGTAGCCAACACTGGAGAAAGAATTACCTATTAAAATGGCTCTGAGAAAATATTGCTCCATAGTTCTAATGACAAAATGAAATTTACCTACCTTAATTTGCTTTTGTGTTTTTCTAGTCTTATGTATTTATACTTCAAGAGACCGAGCTTTGTCTCAAAATATGTTTTTTTTTAACCTTGGCTTTCTTTTAAATTAAAGGTTCCTAGTGCTAAATAGCTAACAAGCTGCCAAGTGATTTTAGAGTAGACTACAGTAGAAGATTTCCGAGTAGAAGAGACCAAAATGTGCCTCTACCCTACAGTTTTGAGAATTCTGAATTATAGCTAATCAGTCTGTATTTGTGTGCATTTTAGTACATAGAAGATGAGCTTAAAAGCTTACTAGTTCCTTTTCCCCTAAGCAGAGGCATTAATGGGCTATTATGATTATGAGGGATATACTGGTGTTTTAAGAAGAAATTATTACCAGGGTTATATGCAGTCATTTGTATATAAAGACAAGCACTGATCCTCAGGGTGTCCACTTACATTTGAAGCCTTTTTAGATGCTGTCTGATCCACAAGTGAACTAGCAACACAGTTTTAAAAACAAAAACAAAATAAAAAGCAGAATTGAGAGGCTACCTAAAGGTCATCATCAAGGAAAAACAATGACTCTCCCCACTGGACATATATATATAGGCTAAATCCAGGTCATTGAGTGCCTGGGATAATCTCCTTGTGAGCATGTCTAAAGTGGGCTACCATTGGTCTTTGAATTCCCAGGACCCCTCTGGTGACCAGGCATTTGTATGTGCTGTTCTCTCTGTCTGCAATGTCTCCTTTTCACCTTACACTTACCCTTTAAATTGCAGCGATGCTACCTTTCCAGGGCAGCCTTCCTGAATTCTCCTTTAGGTTAAATTAGATTACATTCCCTTGTTATGGACCCTCTGAGCACCATGGCATTTATCACAGCTGAAATTGTACAAGTATTTGCTTGGCTATTTGATTAATATCTAGTTTGGGAGCTTCGTAAGGTTACCGACAGGGTCTGTTTTTGCTCACTGGCATCCAGCATATATGAATGCAAACAGGTGAAAGGCAGTTGATATCTCCATCATACGTCTACATAATAAAGTAGTATTTTAAAGACATTTCTTAACAAGATTAAGTTTATTGTGAAATGTGTCTCATTGTTTTTTAGAACTTCACACTAATTTTTTTCCCTTTTTCAAATAAATCAAAATCATGACAATGGAAAGCTTCTAGCAAACACTTAGTTTCAGTGTTTGTGACCCACACATAGAAATTCATTTTATGTCCTGACCCTGTACCTGCAGGCATCATATTTATGAATAAAAGTTTCATGAAAAACTTCTATTGTACTGCAAAACCCCCATTCTATTATATTAAAAAAAGGATGCTGATCATAAACCAAAAGTCAATTGTATCTTTTGCTAACAGGTTGTGACACAGTATTTGAAAAGCACTTAAACTGTTGATCTAATTAGGAATTTTCCCATTACAAAATAAATTCCTCAGAATTTAAATGACCTACCCATTGATAGTATTACACATGCTCCTTATTTTCTTCTTTATACTATTCTGTATGGTTCACTTTATTTTTTGTTTTTACCATTGAATTTATTACATTTGTAATCAGAAAAAGATTAGGAAAATAAAGTTGTCTGTCCAGTTGCTGCTTTGTCACTGCTATAATATATGCTTCTTTGATATATATATATATATAGATAGATAGATAGATAGATAGATAGATAGATGATATAGATATAGATATATCCATATATATAACCATATATATAACCATATATATAATATATATATTTATATATATCCATATATAATTATAACATTCTAATTGTTAGCTTCTCACTAACATCTCAATTCACATTGGTCTCATCTTACCAAAGATTCCTCTCCTTCAAATCTTCACACAATTCTCCAATTTGTACTCTGAAGAGCTATTATGTAAAACTAGTTTCCCAGCTCTCCTTTTGCAAAGTCTCACTCACTCAAATCCAATATATAGATGCTCTGAAGACAAGTACTGTGGGTGTCACTTGCAATTTAGATGATCAGCTTCTAGCCAGGAAATGCACTTATTCTACTATTCCAGCATGCATCTGTAGGACAAAGTATAGTGTATTGTTTGTGTGTAACATTGTTTGTTACTATCATTATCAACATAGTAATGTTATTAACAGCATTGTCAGAAACAACAGCCATCACCCAGATAGCAGCCTTAGCAACAGTGGCATTTACAGTATGCCATTATATTAATTATCACAATGGATCTGACAGGCTGCTCCTAAGAGTTCACATTAGTGAACAGTTTATGATTTTAAACTCACGAGGAAGACTAGAAGCTACATCAATCCTAATATGCCCCTGTCTTCCTGTACCTCCCTCTTTTACCAAGTTTAAAAAAACAAAGAGGAAAAAGATAAAAAACATTGCCAAACTAAATTTATTAATGAAATGAAATAAGTTGTTTGCTCTATAATAAAGGAAGATGACAAAGTACATAAATTTTTTTTTTTTTTTTTTTTTTTTTTTTTTGCTCCATAATTTGATCGGTGTCATTTGGTTAGATACAAGTAGTTCATCAGAAAGAAATGGGTGTACTCAATGAGGAGAAACCAGGAAAGCAAAGGATTCTTACTGATTTAATGATTCTAATACAATTCAGTTGAGAAAATGTTTTCCTCTGTTGAGAAAAAGAATGGCCTATCACCTGTAAGTTAGGTTTATAATTTTGTATGTTGTGGATTTTGTAGTCATGAACATTATTAGGAGTGGGATAAAGTCATTTTCAGTGGAATGTCCTCCTGATCTAAATAGTAGAACTGAACTTCACAAGGAATTATTTTCCTTTTGTGTAAATTAAAAGTTTGTTGTAATTTATGAAATGAGTTTATCTTGATTCTGAAAGCTGCTTATTTACTGATCAAAAATATACTTATTAATTCCTGTGTTGCTGGATAGATATGAATGCTCTGTAAAGTATCCGACTGATTAGGGGTTCCCCGAAAGCCTAAAGTTATCTGATTATTTACAGATTTTGTTTACCATAGAGGATATTGTCTCACGCACCCTGCCTTTACTTTTAGTTATCTGTAGTAATATTAGATGAACATATATTTGAATTTTACCAACTATCTTCTTTGATGATCTGTTATTTGACTAGCTTCTATCAGAAACCCGTATCACTGATGGCCCTTTGAGAGCAATGAATAGGTGACATTAATGCTGGCAATAATTATGGTTAAGCATCAGTCTAAAGTACATGACATGTACATGCTCTTTTCTAACTTAGGATAATCTTGTATTTATTTTTGGTGTCATAGAGTTAAACTTGATTAAGTAATCTATGTATTTGTATTGCTAGGTTTCCGTCTATGGTTGTAGCTTATGTTTATTTATTTAAAAGTATAGTGTATAATTGTATAGGATTTGTTGAAGATTTCCAACCTAGGGCTAACTTACATTGTGGCTAATTTGTAACACATGGTTAGTGAGACAAATGACCTTTATCTCAGATCTTAAGAACTAAGCAAGATTGGGCATATTTAACATTGTACTTGAATTATAAAATAGTACTTAGATGATGAAATTAAAAGACAAATCTAGGTTCTTTGTCAAATCAATACTTGAGAGTTGGATCCTGCTGAAATGTAATTCAGGCAACATGACTGTCTGTAGTCATGGGTCTTATATGAAAGAAAAAGCCATCACTGCTAAGTTAAAATAGGCCATTCCTCTGAACCTGTTAGAAATAAATGGTGAGGAGACTTTTCATCAGATACTTTTCATAAAAATGAACAGCTTAGTTTAATATTCTTGGAAAATTCCAAAGGAAATACTCATATGCACATTATACAACGGCTGTGACAAATTTACAGGTTCACAGAAGGCAAAGTGTTAAAATAAACCATCATCCCAACTCAAACTGTAATGCCTAGCATTTAGCCTTTAACTCACGAAATATTTCCAGACTTTTATTTATTTTTACCTCTTTTGGGGGGGAAACTTGGGGATCCTAGTGGCACTTTTCCTCTCTTATAATGTTAAGGGAGTTTGAGCTTAGGTATGTGCATATGACTCTCCCACGATGACAGACCTGGGCCAAGGACTCAGGTGTCCCAAATTCCAGCTCTGACCTTTGCCCATTATTTTATCTAATATTCCCATGTAACCTCCGTTCGTGCATTTGTTCCATTAACGCACTTTGCTAACTACTGGGATTCAAAAGGTGAGTTGAAAAGTGAAATTGTGATAAGTGAACCCAAGGGACAGGATGCTGCATTTGCTTTGGGCTTAAATTCTTGCGTTTATGGGAAGGGACTTTGATAATTCTAATGACTACTTACACCTTCTTATCTTTTTTAGAACTGTGCCCTCGTGGTGTGTAACAGAGTCTGTTTTTTGAGACATCTTCCCTTGGGAGAAAACACAGATTCTGCCCATATCCTCCAAACCCTTCGCTCAGTGTTTGGTCACTGCTATTAAGTAAAATTTACTGCAATCTAAAGAACTGGGCAGATGTTAAAAACCCTCATGGTCCCCACCAGCCAGGGGGTTCCTCTGTTTGTTATTTCCTGGCTGCTTGGCACGTTCCTGTGACATACAACAAACCCCCATTATAAAGGATTATATGATGAGTCAACAAGCACGTGAAAGATAGCAACCAAATGTGACTCCCAATTACATGAAAAATGACTGTAATCACCCCTGCTGTAACACCCGTCTGTTTGGCAAAGTGGTCGATCCCCTTGAAAAGCTTTAAAAGAAGGCCCAGTGTATTAAATAAAAATCTCTGTTCTGTGTGTAATCATAAAAATTAACACTGTCACTTAAAAAAAAAATCTAATTGGTGTCCTAAAGGGAAACCTACTAGGCTATGTAAAGTAGCTATTATGAAACTGTTTAGCCTTTTGAATATATTTCAGACAGCAGTTGTGTTGCCAGATTTGTCAGCCAAAAATTCACTAAGCAGATTTGTCAGGGGCGGAGGCCATAATCTGTAAAACAGATATTGGCAAAGAGATTAAAGATCAAGAGAATTGTATAGGTTTTGTTACCATATGCCAAGATTTCTTTTTAAAAGTAAGTTTATTTTGTGTGGGCTGTAACAAGAAACAATTGCTGCCTTTGTTTGGTATCTAAAACAGTAGCATTTCCTACAGAAGAAGGAACCAAACTGTTTTGCTGGGGCAAGATGTTTCTGACATTCTGCTCCTTGCTTCCTGTCTCTTTTTCTACAGTGTAATTCTCATATGAGAGTTGCAGATGAAAAATCAAGGGGCACAAGGCCATTGAATTCACAGTTACCATCTTCCAGGACAGGTGCTATAGAAGCTGGTGGGACACCTTCCCCTTTCAGGGAACGTGCCCCTAACATGAAGAGTACAAACATTATAATCAGGCTTCTCGTTTCCTGCCACAGATGACATCTTCACATTTATTAAGTTCCCACTTTGCAATTTTACACTTGGAAGCATCAATGATCAAAAATGTTTGGGTGCGAGACTTCTGGGTTCCTGTTCTAGCCTTCTGGCAACCTTGCCACGTGGCTCTGAGCAAGTCATGAAATCACTCTGAGCTCCCCGTTTCTTAAGTAAGGGTATGAATTGGGTGGTCTCTAAAAACCTTTCCACTTTATAATTCTGTGAATCTGTAAAGAATCAGGCCTTATGTAGGTTGCAAATACGACCCTCCCAGACGCAGCAAGAAAAAGTACTTTATACTGCCAAAATATGTGCTTTAAAATTTAATAGAATGACAGAATGCTTCCCCAGAGCAGCTGGGGGGAAAGTGTTGTGCTGAAAAATAAAATAAAATAAAATAAAACAACTGAAAAATATAAAGTGTCTCCTGGAGTTTCAGTAAGTCACAGATAAGAATGCTTTTCCTAGAGTTGTGCACACTGTCTGGAGTGGATTTGGGTATTTACAAACAGCCAAATACAGTAATGGCATTCTTGCACATTTACACTTTTGAGATAACTGTGGATGAACTGTGGTAACGCTTCACAATTTTAACAATGTTTTAACAGAGAAAGCCTAATCCATAGATCACTCTGGGATACAAAAAAAATTAATTTACCTATTTGGAAAAGGAATCGCATACAGCATGTGTGAGAACTTACAAAGGTGCCTACACTAAAGCTTTTCCAAGCCACTTTTAAATTATATCTTCATCACATAAATGAAATATTGCTCAAAAGAACTGCTGACTGAGAGAAGTGGCAAGCAGTCTTCCCAGACTTGATTCAGTATTCACATCCAATCACATTGGTAAACGTAAATACATCACAGTGCTTTTCCAACACTCATAAGTTATCTGTATGTATAAACCGCTATATATTCTCTGAAATAGATTTCCCTCCATTTTTCTCTTTTTTTTTAAAATTTTTGTATCCTGTATATTAACTGAAAATTCATGTTTTGGTTTTTTTTTTTTTTTTAACAAATTATAGACCCCTTCTGACTCCACCCATAGTTTTCCACGTTTTTCCTGAGACAAACTCTGCCACATTGACACAATGTTAACGACAAGCAGAAATTCTAGGCAGTATCCAAAAGGGGTTTCAAGTCTGACGCCTTACTGCTGACCTAAGAGGAAAGCAGCTGTCTCACTGGGCTACTGTCCTGGGACGTACTCTCTAGGAGCCACCCCTGTCCCTCTCATTCGATGTAGCAGGAAAGAAAGGGAGATCACCTGTGAGATGTTTTCATGCTCACATAGACACTAGGGGGTGTCCAAGGACCAAATGTATTTCTCCTTTCCTTCAGACTTGTCTCCTCAGTACTCCTAGGTCCAGTTAACTTAAAGTGCAGGAGCTAAGGGAAAATCCATCCAATTAATTCCTATTTTGTGATGAAATGAATAATGCGGGGTCAGTTGCATCATCAGGCCCTGAGTCCCTTGGATCTCTGGCAGCAATTGTCATCTCAGGGTGCAGAGCCAGGGACCACCCCATAATATAAGCCACAGGTGACAGGGAGCAAGGGGCTTTGTTATCAAATGCTTTTTATTTCTGTATTTGCCAGAATTTACGTGCCGTTGAAAAGAAGTCACCAATTTTTCTTTTCTTTAGTTTGTTTCAGTTTTGGTCTGTCCCCACTGAACCAGAGGCAGGAGCACTGTAAGACGATAGATCTCTGCCTTTTCATTCTTGTGGGATCCGGTTTGCTTTTTAATGTCGATTATCTGTTGATGATTACCTATTAGAAAATACTTTCCCTTGCTGCTGTAGACATCTTAAGGCTTTTGAGCATGGGTTGTTTACGAATACCTATTACTTCTTAATTATGATGGTTTAATAAGATACGGCTTTCATTTTCATCTCCTATGTCTCTTCTCCTGTGATTCTTCTCTCTTTGCTATTGGTCCCTAAGGGTATGTTACTGGCTCCTTTTCTTTATTGCCCCCGTCTTCCTTTCACCCGTCCTGGTGAATTAAACAAATAAATAGAGTGCATGTTAAGAGTGGCAACAGTAATAACAAAGTCAGGAATTGCTTTCCAGCTAGATGCACTGATTGGAAGTCCTGTTGAAAATAGCATAAACCTAATTCAAGTCGTCAACCCCTCCCATACAGGTCATGCTCTGCTCTATTAAAATGAAGGTAAAACAAAGCTTGTGACATTTCTGCCTTTCCAAGACTCACTTTTCCTAAGACATATCAATAATATTGACAATAGTATTGTATTGTGCTCCCCAGTGACCTGGGCTGTCATCTTATGGTCCGGGATAATTCTTTCATAATGAAACCTTATTGTATCCTTTACCTATAACAACCAACAACAACAACAACAACCATTGCTTCCTCGTGTCAAATTCGAATATTTGAAATCAAAAATTGTAGTGGTGAACTAGCCTAGAGTACTGATCATTTAGATAATGTGGTTACTTAATACCCACCTAGTGTAGCTGTTAAAGATGCTAATACATTTCCTAAATTTGTGAAAATACACAAATTAACAAAGAAATGTCTGATGTGAAATTATCAGGAGAGTTGGGATTATATACAAGGATCTGTTATTTGATTTCATTTTGAACAGTTTAAGTAGGCTCCTCAAGAGTCATTAGTCGGTCCTAAGCTTTATTACTGAAGTCTCTTATATTAGATGGAACTATCAGATTTGATGGCAAAGCACTAGCAGCTGGGAAACTGCTCTTTCTCTCCCCTCTCATTTCCCAAACAATGTTTGCACTGATTAATACTATGCAACAAGACATGACGCAGAGATTGTGTTGGCATTGTGTTCTGATGACCCCACACATTGTGTGCGCTCTGTGGTTCCTTTTGCTGTTCATAGTTATATGGGTTTATCAGAAATTACATGTCAGGCTCCCGATGAGTGTAATTGTATACTGATTGTGTATAGTTTTTTAAACCTCATTATTAGCCTTGTATGCAAACCAAATAAAAGGAAAGTTTAAAAAAGGAAAAAGAAAATAGCCTCCACCGGACGTCATGTCAGAGCCCAGGTGTTTGAGCCTGGATGCAGGGGGAAACAAAATGTTCTCTCAGGGACATCTGCTGCAGCCATGTGCTTGAAAAAGGCCCTAATGAACAGAGGGGGAAGGAGAGGAGTGGCTAGAGTGTGGGGGGAGAGCTCTGTGGCTCTGCTTTCTTCTGGCTCTGTGCTCCTTGAATGCACGATTCATTTAATAACAAGGCAGGAGGACACTCAGGGATGCTGTGTGTGTGTCCTCATTCATTTCAACTTTCATTAATTGGTGCCCTCATGGCAATTTTTCTGAGTTCTGACCCTCTCCTTAGAATCACTCTGTTAAGAGAAAAAAACAAAACAAAAACACCTCCAAGTAGCCACAAAGACTGGTTGGGGGGGGTCGGGGGGTAAAGAGGGGGTGGGGGAAGTAGACACAGGAAGAGTGATGAAATGAGCAGTGCTTTCTTCCCCTTCCCAGGGCTCTGCCCTTCTGCCCATTTACACCTGAGCATTTATTGGACACATCTAAGACGGTTAGTACCCAGGGCGTGCGCTCTCTGGACTCATGAGCTGGAAGCTCAGCAGGGAATGTTGAAGTATTACATACCGAGATCCATTAGAATTAGACTTGTCTCTAATGTGGGAAGTACTTCGTTCTCTTTTAAAAACCTTTAATCAGTATACAGTGGTTCAGTACACAGATGTTAGCACCAGTGTGAGGGCTCTCTAATTGTAATTTAAGTTATCCCTGCCTAAGGGCTCCAATCAAATTATTAGACTGTTGCAGTGAGTCTGTGGATCTTGGTTGCACCTTGCAAGGGGGTATTTTCTGGAATGATGAGAAACAGTGGTTTCTCCTGGGAAGCAAATGCACCATTATGGACTTATTAGGTCCTTGATTAGATACACAGCTGATAAGCGAATAGACTTTTCAAGAGAAAATATTGCAGTTTATTTCAATCTGCCTCACTCAGCCATTGGGTTGTGGAAAAGGAAGTAAATGAAATAGAACTAAAGGAAATACGCATGCAATTTTCTTAAAAAGTGGTGGTAAAATTTATTAATCAGTTTTTATAATTGCCATTAGCCCCTTAGGCTTGAAAGTAAAGGCTTTCAACATTTGTTTATTTGTTTGTATGCTGTTTTTTCCCCAATGCCCGAGCTTGCTTTCCAGTGACAGTTTTTCTAACTGGACTGCCAAGCCTTAAAGAGTTAAGCATTCGGAGTGACAATTAATTAATGAAGGGAGTCCTGGAAAGTTAACCTCTCATTTCCTTCCTGAAATTCATGTTTATCTGATTTGCTTTAATAAGTGACATGCTATTGCACTAGTTTTACATACTTTAATTTGAAGATAATTACAGTACTATAATTCACATTTCAGATGTACATTAACTTTTCAAAAGATATTCAGCTAGATACTTCTACCTAGCATTTTGCTTATTATTATTTTTTATTATTATTAAAGTGTAACCTGAAGAATAATTGACTGGTTGTAGTAATATCTTCCAAGTCTTTCTATTCCTAGACATTTATTTGATTTTAATTGTGGAACCATTGGTCATATTGAGTTCATTTCCTGTTCATGTTGATTTCATGAGTCTCTCCATTAGTATTCAATTGCACAGTAATTAGTCATTAGTTCACCGTGATGTCTTCAAGCATGTGTACACTTATATTCTCATTTTCCACTCAGTTTCTGCAGTCATATTGGAATTCTTGCTTTCTGAAGGAGATGAAGGCTATGATAAAGAAGAGAAAATGCTAGATCATGAATTTATTAGATTAAACATTTTGCCAAAAGGCCCTTGGTTAAGGCATGCAAAACTTGATGCATTGAAAATGAAATAACTGGCAGCTGCCTAACTACAATGCTGAAGTCACTGAGATGTCAAAGCCTGGGATCTGAAGCATTTGTGATCAGAGGCGAGATAGAAGCTATTTAGTGAAACTTCAGGATGGCGCTTGACCCCAGTGTGCACCTGGCTAATTCTGATTAGAGCATCTTCAATTTCTGAAGAAAGGTCAAATTCCCAACTTGTTACTAAGCTCCAATAATGTATTGGATTTTGCCATTTTAACTAACTGCTTGGCTTTACAGATCTATTTTCCTTTACAAGAGAAAGTGTTCTTTAGAAATGTATTGTCAATGGATTCATTAATTCCAAATTTGCTGTGTTTTTTAGCTCACATTTTATCTAAGGTATTCATTTAGCTCTATGAAAAGTAAATATGTCATCTGTCATAGTCTGTCACAAGCTTATAATTTAAATCCTTTAGAAAATTGTTCCTGCTTTTTATTTGAGCTGGCTTCACATTGTTGTCCTAATTAAATTGGAATCTTATATCATTTAAATGTTAGACTTCAGAATGAAATTATTTTTACTCAGGTGATAATGGCGATCCTCTTGGCAGAGCTCAAACACTGCTTTCAGGTTAGTTGAGTCAGTGTTCAGGAACCCATAGCTGCTGCGTATAGGTGCCTGTTAGCATTTACTCCCTGTACAAAATAGGAAGCAAGTGAGATAGGGTCCCCAAGATGGCGTCTCTTCTCTTCCTCCAAATATACCAGTTCCACGTAGCTTATTCTTATGCCGATTGTTTTGTTTTTGATTGTCCAAAGTTAGTTTAATTCTTAGAATTTGACTAAAGAAAAATATTTCACACAGTATTGTACATAAACGATCCTCCAACTTTGATGTATAAATGAATCTCTCAGGGACCCTAGTAAAATGCAGAGTCTGACTTAGTAAGTTTGGGGTGGCCTCAAGATTCTGCATTTCTTATAAGCTCCCAGGTGAAAAAGACATGGCTGCTCCATGCTTCATACTTGTGTAGCAAGAGTGTAAAATGATCAGTAGATAAACAGGGATGAATCAAAATTAATATCTTATCATCTAGACTTTTCTGAGAATTGAAAAATCATTCTCAAATTTTAGGAGTAATAATGCCAATTGTGATTTTTGACTTGAAATTTTTGCTTGGGTTCTGCTTATTTACTTATTTTTTTTAAAGCTTTTTGGCACCTCTATGTTTGATCCCTTTAGAAGCAACTGGCTTTTTCAGAGGAACATGCGTGGCTTCCAATTCACTCCCCTGGCTTAAACATACTCATTGTGGTATGCTCTTCCATATATAGTAAACTTAATATTTAGAAGTTAGCAGAAGGTATGTTATTTCTGTATCATTTTTGTTTACAATTACCTTTCATTTTGCTTAAACCTCTAGGCTTGAGGAATTAATTTTCATTTCTAAATTTAGTAGGGGGCATCTTTCCACAGAATAATATCCAATAAGTTAATGATAAGGGATGCCAATTTCAGAATCACAAAAAACTGTGAAAATCCCCAAATACTCAAGGTGGCTTAAGATAAACATCCATGGAGGGTGTGTGCATGTGTGTGTGTGTGCATGGGCGCATGCGTGTGTGTGTGTGTGTGTGTTGTGTTTTATTTGGAAACAAAATTAGATCAACAAAATATAGTTTATTCATTCTTGTGGACATGGAGTCTCAATTTCTTGGCCCTGGTTTCTCTTGTGCATGTAATTTCAACTGCAAATTGTTCTCTGAATTGAATTATAGTCTGTAAATGTCCCCAAATCTATCTGAAGAACTCTTTAAATTTTCTCCAAATTTTGGGAGACAAATTTGAGTAAGAATGACTATTATCATTTGTGAAGTAAAGTCCTCTTGACCTTATCCCTTTCTCCTTCTCTTTCTCCCTTCCTCCCTTTCCTTCCTTTCTTTTTCTTCTCTTTTGATGTGTCTGTTGAATGAAAAATGAATTAGCAGTACAGGGAAATTAGAAAAAAAGTCCAACTTATGATTGGTCCATGAAACTTATTTTTCAAACTTCTTTTTCTTATGGCGTGAAATCAAAGGAAACATTTTAAACATTTCAGATATACCCTAGGAAGTTGGTTCACATCAATGATTCTAATTCCTAGTTAGATAATGTGTACACTTTGAAGGAAATACTTTTAAAAAAATATCACACTATTTTAATTTTTAGATACAATAGTTTTAAAAACTCAGATAAGTCCAAGAAACCCAACAAAACGAATTAGGGAAGGGGAAGAATTAAACATAATAACAATAAAACACTTATCTCAGTCTTTAGAGCCCACTAAGGCTTTAAGTAAATAAGGTGTGATTTCTCTTAGGTAAAACAGGTGGTGGGATGGGAAGCAGACAGACTGAGACTCCTTTTGTCCACCTGCTTTTTCCTACCTTTGCTACATGGAAAATTACTTATGCTTTGGGAGCTGCAGTTTTTTCAACTATTAAGTGAGAATGCTGATAATTCCTAACTTAAAATGTCCTTTTGAATTAAATAAGATAATATACTCCTTCTAAGGATTTTGGGTGTCCTGGCTGTGGAAATAAAACAGAGAACAAAACAAGAAAAAAAAAATCCTTCATATAGCTTATACTCTAATGGGGGAAGGCAGAAAAGAAAGAAAGAAAAAAGACAAATGTAATATGTGCTATGGAGAAGACGAGGCCAAAGTGGAAGAGGATAGAGTATGCTTGGGCAAGAAGTAGAAAGATGGCAATTTAAAATAAGGTCATCAGAAAAGATGACATTTGAGCAAAGTCTCACTGCAAAATTGTTTTAAGCGGGAGGAAGGACAGATGCGAAAAGTCCTGAGGCAGGAGCATACCCAGAATGTATGAAGAAACTGCAAAGAGGCTAGAGTGGCTGGAGAGGAGTGAGTGGAAGAGTGGAGGAAGATAAGGTCAGGGAGGAGGTAACCGTGAGGCCAGATCACACAGTGCCTGATGGGTTATTGTCAGGACTCGGGGTTTTATCCTGACTGTGATTGGAGGTTTGAGCAGGAGGAGAATGACATGATCTAACTTCTGTTTGTAGAAGAAGTCCCACTGTAGTTTGGGGGTCAGTGAAGTAATGAGAAGGACTCAGTTATTTATTTATTTATTTTTGGCCTGAGAAACTGGAAAGAGGAAGTTATTATTTGCTAAGATGGCGCGACCTGTGGCAGGAGCAAGTGTGGGGGAGGCAGGGAGATCCAGAATTGAATGAACACGCTTTCAAATTTGTGAAGCCTCTAGGACACCCCAGAGAAGCTATGATCTGGGAGTTGGGCAAATGTGCTGGTCTGGGGCTCAGTGGAGAGATCCAGTCTGGATATAGAAAGCCATGAAAGGTCACTGGTACCCTTTGAGAAGAGATGTTTCCATGGGGACATGGGAATTACAGCACTTGTTACTTAGGAGGTGCTCAACAAACATGAGTTGCCCTACATTTATTTTTCTTTTACCTTCTGACTGACAGTCTCACACCATTTTTTTTTTCTGTTTTTTATATAATGATATAAATAGGGTCCAGGTGGCAATTATTGGTTGTATGCATGTTTGTGTGTTTTCTTCATTTCTTCTAAAGATGTATTATTCTGTATCTATCAGCTATAGTCTCTGTTTCTTGGTTTAGAATATTTTTAGAGCTTACCTTCAATTGAACTAAGCAAGACATCGTACTTTCTTTCTGTGGAGTATACCGTAATACTGAGCTTCACAAGTATTAATTAATAGACCATCTAAACTGTGGGGTGCTGTCATGTAAACAACTTGAGTAAACTTTCGAATGGACCTTTATGCCCTTACCCTTGAAGAACATTCATCCTCAGGCTAATAGGCTCACTCAGAACCTAAATAAAGGCCATTTAGGCACTTAAATAAACACAGAAAAAGCACACAGATTCTAAAAGATGTTTTACATGATGCCCAATATTGACAGGAGCAACTGATAATTGAAGATTTTTTTAAAATGTGCTGATCAAAATAGCAACTGAGAATATTAGGCCATCTGGAGATTCTTTACCTTTTAAATGATTAGAAATGTAATAAAATTCAAGTTTGCTTCTCCTCTCTGTAGATACTGTTTTTCCACGTGGCATCCCACATTGCTCCCTGACTGAATGGGTCCATAACATACTTTTGTTTCTATTTTATTTATTGATTTCAGAACTTTTATGTTCATTGAGTCCCTTTATCCATCCTTTACAAGTTGCCAGCCCTAACTGACAGCTCTCAGTTCAGAAGTAGCACCACAAAGGTTGGGATGTTTTGAATACTTGCTAATGAAGTATTTTGGCTGGAAATTTGCCTTCAGGAAAGCAGAATGCACTGATTAGAAACATGTGTTTTTGATGAAACCTTTTGTTGAGTGAATCTAATTTCTCTGTAGTGGACATCGATATGTATTGGTGTATTTCATTCTTAAAGATTAATTTTCCTGTCCAGTCGTTATATAGAGAGCAGTACTTGAAAACACAATGTATAGGCATGGCTTTTACTGATTGATCATTTATTAATTTAGAAAATACCTGTAGTACTAGGGATTAGCTAGTATTAAGGGGATGATCGCATTTCAATATATAAATGTATCAAAGCAACATGTTGTACTCCTTAAACTTACACAATGTTGTATGTCAACTGTATCTCAAAAAATATATAAAAAACGAAAATACCTATAATACTAGAGAAAACTCTTTTGTTGAAAGAATCTTATAAGATTGTATTATCTTTGTCAAATTTTATTTAAAATTAAAAATATAATTTAGGGCATCCTTTCTTTTTTTATTATTAGTTTCAGCTGAACAAAACAACATAATGATTAGACATTGACACTCCTCACAAAGTGATAACCCCAACAAGTCTACTCCCCTCTGACACCATATATAGCTATTACAGTACCATTGGCTATATTCCCTGTGCTGTACTTCACATCCCGTGAAAATATACATATAATAGTTGACATTCAATATTATGTTATATTAGTTTCAGGTGTACAGTGCAGTGGTTAGGCATTTATATAATTTATGAACTGATCCCCCCAATAAGTCTAGTACCCATCTGACACCATACATAGTTTTTACAGCATTATTGACTGTATTCCCCACACTGTATTTCACATCCCTGTGACTATTTTGTGACTACCAATTTGTACTTCCTAATCCCTTCACCTTTCTCACCCAGCCCCCCAACCCCCTCCCATCTATCAGTCATCAGTTTATTCTCTGTATCAATGAGTCTGTTTCTGTTTAGTTTGCTTGTTTATTCTGTTCTTTAGATTCCACATATAAGTGAGATCATATGGTATTTGTCTTTCTCAGTCTGACTTATTTCAGTTAGCATAATATCTTCTAGGTCCATCCTAGGCCATCTTTTCTGACTCAAATCAAATTAATTATATCTAGAATTATATTTGTAATAAAAATAAATTTTTCAGAAAAATAAAAACTATCTACCTTTCATTATGAAACAATTTCTAGTCAGGATGGGCTAACAGTTATAACAAAAAGTCTAAATTCTCATTGGCATAACACAACAAATTTTGTTTCTCCTTGACAGTCTAATTAGGATGGAAGAGCTTTGCTTCACACAGTCATTTATGGACTCAGGTTCTTTCCATCCAGTGGCCTGCCCCACCTTATCTCCAAAAGACTAAGTGCCCTTGGCTGATGCATTTGTATCCAGACAGAGAGGGTAGAGGACAAATAAATAGCATGGCAGATTGGTAGGAGTTTTTAGAGACTCCAGGTCTAGGAATAGGATACTAGTATATCACTTCTATCTGTCCAGTTATCTAGCTAGCCAGCTAGAACTCAGTTACATGGTTTCATCTAACTGTGGGGTAACTCAGGACAAAGAGGAGAAAAGGTTTATTGTGGCTGCCAAGAAGTGTCTTGGTCTTAGCTAAAGACCCTGTTATATTAGCAACCAAAACCACTCACAAAAGTGGACCTTGCCTCATCCTGCAATTTCTCCTCTCCCCTCAGAATTTCTTTTTAATACTACTGCTTCCCCCACCTACTCTTTTCTCCTGGTGCTTACTAAATTGTGGGAACTCTGGGTTGGGAGGGAATTGCACACTGAACTTAAAAGTGATGAAGAGTATAAAGTTATTTTTATTATTTATATATTTATAACTAAATTGTATTGCTCTCTTTTATCATTGACTTTGAACATTATTACCCCGCTCAGTCTTTAGCTTGCTTTTCCCTGTATCAGAGACTGACATTTATTAAAAAGGAGCTCCAGCCTGCCAAGCAGGCCTGTGGGAATTCTGAGGTGATTTGGGTATATTGTCCTATTGTGTTCCTGCACAAAAATAGCCCTGGGATTAACATTCACTGAACACCTACTATGTAGCTATGCTAAACCTTTTGGGAATATTAATCTCATTTAATTATTAGAAAAAGTCTGTGAATTAGGATTTTTTCCTATTTGGAAGGAGAGGAGACTGCTTTGATTAAAACCCAGACCTGTTTGACTTTAAAACCCTTGCACTTTCCAAACCAGGCTATCCGTTGACTGCCCCTCCCTGCCTCCACACCAACTCCCCAGACTTCTTTAGCAGCTGCAGGTCTTATCCAAGGCTCATCATGTTTGACCATGTAGACAGAAGTAATTGCTTATCAAAACAGTCAAATCTGTTGTGTGTATAGACATAGGCTGAGCTGGTAATCAAGCCAGTGTATACTCAAACCAGGGATTAGAAAACTAACTTAAAAAGAGATCTGTAAATTGTGTAAACATAATAAGAAAGAGATAACAGACATTCTGCATATGGTTTTAAAAAAAAATAATTTAAAAAGAACTTAGTGCTATTTTCCTAAATATTGGGTTCATTTTCGGATATATATTTTTTCTTTCCTTTTTTCTCCTTCTCTCTGTCTCTCTCCCATTCATATTCTCTATTATTATTGACGAAGGAAACCAAAAGAAGAAAGAATAGAGAAGATTATTTTTTCCTTTTCCGTGGACTCCAAATAAAAGAGACATGGTATCAACTCCTATAATAAAGATTTGCTCTTTGCTTCCATCTGCATGTCTGATCTAATTATACTAATAAAATGAGAAGACAAAGGGAGATATTATACTAACAAGTGAAGTTTTCAACTTGCACAAAAAACATTTCTAATCCCTCTGCTCTTCATTCTCCTTTAACCAGCGATTTTACATCCCTTGAACCTTGGGGAGATGGGCGGTGAAGGGGGAGGGGCATTCCCCACGCCAGTGGCAAAATGGATCTGCATGCCTCCACGCAAAATCAGTCCACGTGTGAATTAGCTTGGAGTTGTATTGTGTTTCTTATACTAATATAATATTGTTCTAGTGCTTGCCCCTGATTAAAGAAATACATAAATAAATAATTTATAATTTAATTAATAAGGTATAATATGCAAAGCACTGTAATTTCAAACAGCTTGTAATGTCTCTAATGTACTTTCAATTTTTTTATTTTACATAAGGGCTATATTCATTATGTGGTTATGATAAACATACTAATGAATTTTATTACAGGAACAAATTTAAACATGTAAATGAGATCAAATAGTATTAAAATGCAAACGATGGTGAAACTTATTACAAACTAACCTTACCAACATACATGGAATGATGTTACTTTAAAACTTTGCAAGTTGTATTCCTCGAACAAAGGCAATGCCTTTTATAATGTCCCTGAACATAAGAATTTGTGAACTGCATGCTTTATTCTTACATGAACTCCTCAAAAAAAAAAAAAAAAGTTAACTAGAATCCAGGGTTTGCATGTAACTTTGGATGACAATTAAAATCCCTTTTCTTGTTCCAGTGAACAGTAATCTGTGCATAATTACATTCAAATGAGATATTAGCATTTTTTGTGCTTACTCTTTGTTAATTGCAGAGTTCACTCACCATGGTGATGCTTTTGATGGAATCAGGCAACCTTATTGACCTGATGCCGTAAGGCGTGTTGGGAAATTCTGCTGTATTCTTCATTTTTTTTTTTTTTTTTATTTTGGCATTTTGAGGAGTCCTGCTGCTTTTATTACATTCCTGACACTTTTGTTAATAAATCATTGCAAAGTTAATGAAAATTGCATTCAGGCATATCCAAAATAATTGTGTCCTTTGTCATGCTAATAAATTGAAAGATGTTGATCCAATGGGCGAGTACATGCCCATTATGGAGAAGTTTGTGATATGGGTGCCTGTTGCACTCACTTTTTCCTTGGCATATCATTCCCTGTACAATGTGAAAGAGGAAAACAAGCCGCAATATGTTTTATTTCATACTTTATACAGTGAGCCTTTAATTAAGTCAGCAAATGGGTGAATTATATCGACACTGAAAGATAGAAGTATTTGTATTATGATTTATGAAAGCTTGTTAATATCAATAGGAATCAGCAACAGTCTAATATCAGACGCCTGAAAATATGAAAACCATGTTTGACTGACCTTTCTCGCATGCCTGGGGATTTTTCCACGTTTATATCTGACCCACATGATTTAAAAATGACAATGATAATAACTCAACGTTTCCCAAGGCTTGTCCTTGTACTCATTTAGAAGGAAAATGAAGAAATGTGATTAAAATTTTTGTTTTCCTTCTTGTCAAGGCATTAGATCTTTTCATTCAGTAAGCCTTAAGTGTACAAAGATGTGAGTGAGTGTTTTGGGCAATAAACACACAGTTACACTTATACCCATAGTGCAGCAGGTTTAACTGTTCTAGGTAAGAAGAGCATTCCGTTCTGAAATAATTAAACTCATAATAGATGGCATATATATATCTGTTTTCAAATTTATCTCAAGGAAGAACTCCAAGTAATTGTTGTCTTGAGGAGTTCTTAATTTATGCACTAGCCCATCATGCTGATTTTAGGTAGGTATTTATTCTGCTATTCAATCAAAAAGCATAGTTTCCATAACAACTGCCACATCAGATGAAATGTACAGCTTGGTATTTGAAATACAGGACTTCTTAGGAGATATGCTTCCTGACATATTGTGTTGAACTTGTGTTCCTTTCATTCTCTTTTAAGCTAGCAAGATCTGTGTTTCTATAAAGGACCATCGCAGTTTTGCATAATTATTACAATCCATCTGCACATTTCCAGGATTTATATTAAAGTAATTAAAGCCATTTTGTATTAGTGGGTGCTGTGTGGAACCGGCTTGGATGCAGGATTCTAAAAGTTCCCACTTGCCTGCTTGCTGTGCTGTAATTTGGAGAACAGAATGTTCCGTAAATGAGGTTTGGGAATACTACATTTTTTCTTTCTTTGCTTTCTTTGCAAAGTAACTTTTTTTTCCTCCAGTGGAAAATGGAATAAAAGGTTCACCTAGGGACTGGAATTAATGTGGTCCTTCTGCCTAGGGTTAAAAAAGAGAAAAATCACAGCTAGCAACATTGTGTAAACCCTAATATATTTTGCTTTTTCTATGGAGAAATAATAAGCCTGTGTTTCTAAGGCAACTTTCTTCTAAAGAGCAGTAAGCAATTTAATTTATATTCTCATTTTCCCAGCAGTATTTGTTCAAGGTAAACGAGGGCCAATATTATTAACCCCATTTTATGGATGGTATGATTGAGGCAGACAGATACTGTTGTACACAGCAGATAATGAGGCAGATAATGTAGTGGGCAGCGGGGAGGAACATCAGAGCAGGGGTAATACCTAATATTTGTTGTATCCAACCCACAGAAGGAACTAAGTGTAAGTGCAGTTGCTGAGAAAAAAATCATGTAAGTTCCAGGAACTTTCGAAGGGACAGTTTGGTACAGATTCAACCACTTCTGCCCTACGTGCGACTCCTTGGCATCTCCAGTGAGGTTTGCAAAGCATAGGTTTGATTCTCAGTGTTCAGACTCTGTCTCACGAGGATCTGCGATTCCTTTGGGTAATCCAGAGGAGGCTGATGCTATCCAATTCAGGAGACAGCACACTTAACAAAAAGTTAAGTCACATAAAAACATAAAACCCAGGTGTACTAAATTGTTTCCTAAATGGAGAGAATTCTTTTTCTCTTTTTTTTTTCCCCCCTCCTTGAAGCATTCTTTCATAGTGTCAAAGCTTTCTCTACAGTCAGAGGAGAGAATGGTGGTGCTGAACACTTCCTTCCCTGAGCTACTTATCTGCCGGACCGTTGTTGTCATGCTTCCTAACAAATGGTTATTAACTGATCTTTCTAGGATCCCATCATATACCTATAAGGCTGGGGGATGATGAACATTCTTTGTCACAAACAGTAGCAGCCACACAATTTATGGGATATGGAATCTTGGCTTCTGCTATAACAATAGAGCTGAGAGGTTAGGGTGTCCTGGAGCCCAAGATTAAAAGTGCCTGGTCTTGGTGTTAAAGGCTATGCCCACAGACTTTGCAATTAGACAAACTTGCTAAAATGCCACTTATCTGCTGTGTGCCTTGAGTCAGTTACTTAATAGCACTGAGCTTTGGTACCTTCTCTGAAAAATGAGGATAAGAATTCGCTCACAGTGTTACTATGAATGTTTTGTGAAACAATATTTGGAAAGTGCTTAGCACATTAGTGGCCCATGGAAAAGATTCAAGAAGTGGAAGCTTCTAGGATCATTGTCATCATTCATACATTTTAGAACCTACCCATTTGCATTATCTAGCTTGCTAATTTTCTCTTTTTCTTTAGCAGTCTCTCAAAGGTGTTCCAACCCTCTCCCCCCTTTTTTAATGTGTGTTTTTGGTAAGAAAAAACTCAGGTTTGGCAATGCCATGATTATTAGGTATATGATCATGGAAAGTAAAAAGTCTTTACTGCATTTTTGGTTTCTCCTCACATCGCATCTCACTAAACTTCTGCCACTGAAAAGGTATAGTGGAGGCAACCAAAGTAAGTAAATGGGTAAACAGATTCTAGAGGGTGGACTAGTTGAAAAACTCCAGAATTTAACCTGGAGAGAGTTCTCCAAGCCTGAAAGAAGAAATTTAGGGGAAGAGGATTTAAGATACATTTTGCACAGTCGCTATTGAAATGATGTAATTTTACCCTAAAAGATAGTGTATTTTGAAATGAATTTAAAGAAGTTTTGAATTCCTTTTATGGGTTTTAGATCTCATAAAGTTAGCAACCAGCATTTAGCAGGATTAGGGGTCATCTTAAATGAGGTGAGGGCAAGTCGACTCGGGTGGTGGCTGCAGGCCTGGGGACAAGAACAAAGAGCCATGTGGTGCATGAACACTTCTGATCCCTTACCAGGGTGATTCCAGAGGAGAATGCCTCGCTGACTAGACTAGTGTCTCACCCAGTGTGTGTTACATTTCTGATATTCTCAATAGATTCTCCACTGAATGACAACCGGGTAGTTCTTCCACAATAATGCAAGCAGGAATGTATATGCACACAGTCCTAGTGGGCATTACCAAAAATATTTTCATCTATCCCATGGTCTCTGAAAGCAAAATACAATACAAACAAAAGGTGTGTAAATGTTTTGATTGGGAGTGGAGGAAATCCTGCTGCATTAACGGGCTGGGATTGAAAAAGAGTTTTAAATCTGAGCGGGGCCCATTTTCACATTTGTTCTGGCAATTTAAAAAAATAAGTTGCCTTACACCCACTGCCCTTCCATTTGTTTTGTTTTGTTTTTATATATGTTTTCCTCATCCCACACTGCCTCTTTGGAATGACTGACTTGTTTGATGTCTCGGTGCTTTCAGCATAAGTACATACAGTCTACGGTGTGCTGACAAGAACTGTGCTCCTTTTCTCGCACATAAAATCACAAAGGTCCAAGTTATTTTTGGATAAATAGAACCACTGACTAACAAAAATTCTGATCTATGAGTCCTTTCGTTTAAATGAACGCTCCTAATAATTTTCAGTTTTTTTAAAAATGTTTTTTCAAACGTATCTATTTCAGATTGAGGCTATTTAGGGTTTCGTTTTGTAAAGGATCCGTGTTAACGTTGGGAAACTCTTATTAAATAGGAGAAATGAAGTTGATTTAACCTCATAGAAAATATATAAGGCCTGGGTTATAATCTCTTTTCTGCTACCAATTTCTAAGTTTGCCTTCTGCAAGTTACTTAGCCTCTTGAGTACTTTGTTTCTTCATTTGGGAGAAATAGAGAGATGCTATCTGAAATGTTCACCATCTCTAAAATTCTCGAATTCTGTGGAGGTTTGTGTTTGTTGTTGTCATTTGTGTTTGTTGTTCTTTACTATAATTCTCAATAACAGATCTTATTGAATAAAACCTACTGTGGGCCTCACTACTTTAAATCAGTGCAGCCTGCAACAATTGAAACAAATCCCTAACCCAAATTCAAAATGAAAGCAGACCAAATTGAACACCACTCCTTCTGGTATATATAACACCAGTTATATCATGTGGCTCTTCTGCTCAAAAAACCTTGGTCGGCTCCTCTCTGTTCTTCATACACATTGTTCCCAAGCTTCATCTCCAGCCTCATGTCTCCCTCTCCCACCTCCATCACATTGTGTGCCCCAGACCAGTTGAACAGCTTGCCGTTCTCTGAATATTTCATATCTTTTGGCTCTTTTATGCTTCCATTCCTTCTGTTGAGGACGTCCTCCTACCTTCTTTGTTGCTAGCAAAACTCCTGCATTTCCATATTGACAACTTTAATTTTTTTTTTATAATATTCATCACTTACTAATTCCTTTGTTGTATATCTACATCCCCTGGCTAAATTATGTTTCTTGAAACTAATATCTTGCAGCTACCCTAGCACTTTAGAACAGTGTCTAACACATTATAGATTATCAACAAATAGTAGTTGAATAAATAACTAGCTCTCCAGGAAGGGGTTGGTGATTCCAGATTTACAGAACACATTGTTCTAGAAGCCAACACAGTAGCTTAGGATTGATGGCTTTTGTGGAATAAAGATGTAGTACAATTTTTCTGAAATTCTTTGTTCTGGATTTGGAGGGCATCAGCTGATGACTTGCGATCTTATCCTGAATTGGGTCACTATCAGCAACTCAGCTAGAGGGTCCAAATTTCACCTTCTTTCTTTATCTTTTAATTTTCTGACTTACGGAGACACAAGAATTTTCTGAAGATTTTTCTGATAGTTCACACAGTATGATATTTAAATTAACGTCATGATAAGTGACCACCCCTACAATCCAGGAAGACAAAATTACCATGTCTAGTTTATAGAGAACTGAAACCTGGAATTCTAACCAAAGAAATTAATTCAATATATTTCTCAATGAATGGTGACTATTTGTGCTAGTATCCGTCATTAATGAGGAACATTTGATCAGCTTAGAAAAGGCCAGATTTTGCTGTGACCTTCCTGGCAAAAAT
Organism: Rhinolophus ferrumequinum; assembly: GCF_004115265.2. Classification (NCBI taxonomy): domain Eukaryota; kingdom Metazoa; phylum Chordata; class Mammalia; order Chiroptera; family Rhinolophidae; genus Rhinolophus; species Rhinolophus ferrumequinum. The sequence continues at coordinate 30,096,854 of NC_046296.1, read as the reverse complement.
AGCAAGAGAGTGGGTAAATGCTAGTATTGGATATGGGTGTTTCATTAATTCTTTATTCTCAGTATTCCAGTGTTCTCCATCGTATTTTCCTAACAAATGGACTTCAGTATTAATAGTGGTATAGCCCTTTGGATTTCTTGTAGCTATTTCTTGGGTACACCATTGGACAAAAGATACACAGTGCTTCTTTAGTAATTCTTCAAACTTACCAATTATCTTAATATTGACTGAGGCAGGATCAGTTGCAACATTATTATTATTATATTTTATTACAGCACTTGTTTTTACTTCATCAAACATCAGAAGCATATTCTGCTTCTTTTTTTTAAACACATTGTATTTAGTTTGCTTCAAAGAAAAAGGATACTGCTCAGATTCTAAATTTCAGCGCTGGCAGATCCGCAACAAACACTTCATTATGTTTCAACGTGTCCTAGATCTTCTTAAGATCTGGGGTGAGGACTGTGTTTACTGCTTACAGAAATGTTGGCTATCACAAATGTATTGTTGCTTAAACTCTGTTATAAATTTGACACTAGGAGATTTAATCCATGTGTATCAGCAAGCAGGTAAGAGATGAGCAGGCCTTCAAAGTACATCTTCATTAGGGTAATGTTCCTCTGAACAAACCTCATACATTGATTAGGATAAAGGACCCTAAAAATTTAAGGATTAAAAATAGTAAAGAGGAACCTCTTATATATAACCTCTTATATAAGGAAGAACTCTAGTTTTGTTTGGTCTCATCTTAGACACTTGGCCCCTAATTATCTCAATCAATCTGAGCAGTGTAGTGTATGACAAATAGAAAAAAATAATAAATGAATTATAATGTGTTTAGGGCTTCAGAACACATGTGGTGAAACAGCACTACAAAAGCAACTCTGCTTTGTGTTTCTGCTCCTGTACACAACGCCCTGAGCAGGGCTGCATGCAAGACCACTAACCCTTCAGATAGGTGAGGGGTATGGAAGCCTTGAGTAGCTTGAATAGATGGCCTTTGACCAAGTCTGTCCTTTTCAGTAGTGTCCCAGGTGGAGCTATCGTTTAGCCTGGTGTTTTGTTTCCTTATTTAGGGTTTTCACACTTGTTATATTGCGTTTCTATTCTGTACCCTAACGTTGACTTCCTAAGGTTATCTGGGGCTTTGAAAACCAGTGTCTGATGAATAGTTTGTTTGCCCCTTGTTTATTTTTTTCCAACTGACCATTGGCTTGTAACTATAAATAAAGATACCCCTGTCTGAATATGAATTAATTTAGAGACGCTATGCTATCTATAGTGAAAAGGATTTGGAGAAGCAATCTGAATTACTACGGAGACTGAAAAATTTCATCGATTCTTATAGCTGACATTATGTGGTAGATTAAAGACTTCCAAGACATTTCAGAAGAATTTTTGTAATTGGAATCCACATTTTACAGTATTTTTCTAATATTAATGTGGTAACTTGACTACTGGGAATTTTTGCTTCATATATTAGCATTGTAGCAGTGACTGAGCAGTGCTTAATATATTTCTTTTTGCCCCTTTCTCTAAGTTTTTGATGGCTTTGTTTGATCTGACACTTCATAGGATTCCCTAAAACACCGAGACTTGTGTAATTCATATATCACAAGTGACAGTTCCATGGACAACATATCATGTCTGACTCTCTATTAGATCTGCTATAATCTCTGGGCCCTGTGATAAATGGAGAGAGGGGTGTTCTATCACAAAGCCCAATCACCGTCAATCACACCTGGAAACTACATAGACACTAATTAGAGGAAACCTAAAGTGGGATGGAAATCACAAGTAATTGAATCACAATCTCCCAAGAAGCTTCAGTCCAGAAGCTGCTGGGCTGCAGAGCGATCGGCTCTGGTTTTATTCTTCTCCTTGCAGCTTGGAGCTTTCTTCCCTTCTCTGTGCAGCTGAGACAAACTCTGTTCCACGCTGCCTGCACCCATGCATCCAAGTATGCCTTCTCTGGTGCTTAGATGAAACATCAAGGTGTCGCATTTCTTCTGGCTCTAATATGTTCTGAAAGCTATATTCTTGCTACTGAAGTGAACCAGTTACATTTATTTTCATCCATGAAAAGAGAAATGACTTTGTCTGGGTTGCTAAAGAGTTCTCTGAAAACACAGTCTTACCTTCTTTGGGTTATAGAAAGCGTTTCTTAACTTTTAACATGAATATCAATTATCCGATATCTTTTCCAAAATGCAGATTCTGATTCAGTAGGTCTGGGGTGGGACTCCAGTTCTAACAAGCTGTAGTCCGCAGGCCACTTTGAAGAGCAAGGTTCTGAAAAGACCTCATTGTAGTGTAGGCCTGAAGGTAGTCTGTAGCAGCCCCTGAGCTGATACAGTGAGGAGTCCAGGGCTGTTTGCATTCCAGTTAGAAAACTCTCTACTGTCGCATGTGTCCTGCTTATTTTCAATAAGGAATACTGAACCTCATTATTGATCTGACCAGCCTTGAAGAGTCAGACTTCATCCCCGAATGAAAGGCTTCAGCACAACCTGAACCCTGAGCCACAACTGCAGGAAAACCACCCAACTCAGGAGATTAACTTCACCCCCTTCTGTATGGCCACTCCGCTTGGGGAGCTAGTGTTTCTGGCCCTGGGCCAGCTGATCTCATCCACAAATTAAGCTGACAGTTCCTTCCAGCAATAAACACTGTCCTGGAGCCAAAGCAACCTTGATTTAATTTGATTCAAAAATCTCACTGGCCACAATTTGACAGATTCCTGGGGGAGACCCTCACTTCCTGCAGGGGTGCTCTTGGCCCTCTTTTTCCTTCTCCATCTTCACTGATGCTGCTGGACAATGGGTTGGAACTGCTTCACAAGAAGCGCACGGGCGCCTGTGTGTGTGTGTGTGTGTGTGTGTGTGTGTGTGTGTGTGAGAGAGAGAGAGAGAGAGAGAGAGAGAGAGAGAGAGACTGATTAAGGCGAATGGACTTAGATGAAGGCAGATTAAGGTGAATGGACTTAGATGAAGGCAGATGGGACCAGGATGTCTGGTCAGAGAATAAAGAACAAGGACTGATAGAGAGCGGAGAGTGAACAAACACAGGAAAATAGTCACCTGTGGGTTTGAGAACATTTAAATCATCTCATAATGTGTCTATTTCCCCATGGAATGTAAAGGCTATAGATAGCAAAAACATAAGAACTCAAAAAATGGAGGAGGAAAGGAGCCTTTCTCATTCTCTAGGTTTATTAGAGGTTGCAAAACAACTAAAGCCACAGAACCCAGTTCTAAATAATGGTGATGTAGAATATGGAACATACATTCAGCAACTGGAAGGTACAGCTGAGAGGAGGCTCTTAGTGGTGGTGCCACTAATGAAACCCCGTGAATATTTACTGCGTCGAGGCCTGGGATTCATGAACTCCCTCAGTTTCCAGGAATCCTTGAGCCTCCTGAAATCATATTTGGCAATTTGTGTGTATGAGCATTTTTTTTTTGGGGGGGGATAAGTTCCCATTCTTTTATCAGGCTATCAAGTTGTTTGCAATCTATAAAAAGCGGAATAAAAGCACTGCTCTAAGAGGCTGTAAAGAGAAGAAAATTTTGGCTCTACCCTGTGATATCTAGTATCTTCTTCTGTATTCCAAACTTGATCAGAAAGTTTTTCATTATGAATTTAAAAAGAGATGGAACCCAACTCCTCCAGTAGCAAGAACGAAGACTAACCCTGGTTTGTTTATGTCACATGAACCATTAGAGCTAAGAAGTGCTCAAGAGAAGGAGAACTGACTCTGGGTGGTGAACACACAATGGGATATATAGATGATGTATTATAGAAATGTACACCTGAAACCTATGTAACTTTACTAACCATTGTCACCCCAATAAACTTAAAAAAAAAAAAAGGAGGTGAGGGTGAGAAAGAACGATGCACATCTAAAGGAAACTCAGGCCTAGAACAGTTTAAATGGCTCACCCACTGTTCTGGCAGAGCTAGAATGAAAACCTGGGTCTCCTTACTCTTAATCTAGTGTACATTTGCATTCACTCAATGTTCTGATTCAGCTATCACTCTCTCAAAAACTGTTCTAGCCCAGTGTTCTGTTTTAACTCCACATCTTCCATAAAGGCCCCGAGTACTACATGTCCTTAGCATATACCCTTAGAACCAAAATTACCTAGTCGTTTTTAGTTTTTTTTTCTGCTTTATTTTCCAAAAATGTAGTAAAGTTTGAAACACTGTTCTTTCAAGGTGTTTTCCACTTTGCCTTTTAGTCAAAACTCCATTCTAATATTTCACAATATCGTAAGAATGCAGAGGATTCTAAATCTGTGCCTGAGTCTCCGTTACATGTATTCTATCCATGTCTGTGTATTCTGTAGTCTCATCTGGGTTCATGGAGTTGCATTATGCACTCTGACATCCATGTCATGTCATGTTTATCCAACTGTTTTACTACTAGTCAAAATCAAAATTTTTTTTTCCTCCCCAATTCTCCCAACAGGGCCTTCCCGGCTTACGGAAAATGAAGCTGTCGGCTATCAGTTTATACATCATCACCAACAACAAACATGCCAGGATCAGAACCTGCATTTTGTCACCTGACCATTGTTGATGGCAGGGAAAAAAAAAAAAAGACAGCTTGATTTTCATTAGCTAGGCTGACCCCCAGCCCTGAGAGCAGTGGGGAAAATATGCATTTTGACTGGAAGTAAACTGAGGAAACATGACATGGATTCAGGGAGGAATTGTAGATCTGTCCCAGAGCGGTGATTTTTTAACAGACTGACTTTTGACATTTGAAGAAAATCTCAACAACTCTCTGGATAAAATTTTTATAACTGTCCATTTGGCAGGCCTGATGTGTGACTTAAAATAGTACTCCTACTAGTTTATTTTATGTGCTCTGGCTTTTGTATACAAATGGTCTTGGTTCCTGAGGCCAGAAATGGGGACTTGTCCCCTCTTTCTTGTCTTACTCCACTTTGTATCTCTGGCCTCTCACAGGGCGACTGGCATGATAGGTGTGTAATAAATACCCTCTGAAAGGAGTTAAGTGTTTATATGGGGATCGTAATTGCCTTTTATTTGCCATGTGGTCCAGGACAAGGAGCAGGCTTTGGAAGTCAGATAGATCTGCATCTCAATCTGGAATGCCCCTTACTGATTTGATCTCAAAGTTCTCATCTTTATCATGGGTGATAGACCTAGACCTTCCTCCTTGAGATGTTAGAAGTAAGTGAATTAGCATATGTTTAAAAAATGCTGGTGTGTAATCAGTTCTTGAGATAGGTTAATCCCCGTTCCTGTTTTGGTTCCTTCTTTCTTTTGATATAAATGCTGGATGTTCTGTAATGAAATACAGAGCAAACGCAATACAACTTTTACATGAAATTTACAACCTTGTTTTTGAATTTGCTGTGTGATAAAAAAAAGAAGAAGAAGAAGAAGGGCATTGGAATCAGATCATCATAAAACTCATTTTTCTCTTTATAGAGGGCTCAACTAAAACAAGAGCCTTAACACAGCAATTGCCCAAAGTAAGATAAATTAGTTACATACCACCCCAGTATCTACAACCAGTGATTTCCTGTTTTTCTATTGTGTTTTCACTTAAAGGCAATGTTTGTGGATCTAACAGAAGGTGGACAGAAGAGCCTTATTAAATGGAACATTGGGGTAGTCTCAGGAGGGAGAAAAGTAGGGGGAGAAGGACCGAGGTGTTCATCATGGAAGAGAAGGGTAAGGGTTTGTCAAGCAGGATGGGCCCTTATGTTGTACTGGATGGGATGAAATACCACCACTGCCTGCTCACCGCCAGGCCTTTTCCCCCCATGGCTTGGGTGCTACTGTGGCTGTTCTCTCTCACTGGAGTTTTCAGGGTTAAGATTCAAATCTCTCTTTCTCTTCCTCTTTAGAATCATAGTAAAGGCACCAGGAGGGTCTTGCTCCCTCTGGCCCAGAATAAGATGAAAGAACAAAGGAAATTTGATTCCATGCTTGCCAATTGAATTTTCTTTATTGGGTCCATTTTTAAAATTCTGGAGTAGAAGATTCACCTGGACTTGGGGGCATTTCATTTGGACTTGGCTTAACCCCCTAGGGTAGGCAGCTGGAATGACACTTTGCAAACTTGGTGGATGTTATAAAGTGTGCGTGTGCCTATGTGTAGGGAGAAGATTAAGGAAATGTTTTCAAAAAAGAAGGTTAGAACTTCTGTTAATCATTGCTAGGGGGACAACGATCTCTGTGGAACATTTTCAATTCACTTCAACAAGTATTTGTTGATTGTGTACTATTTGTAGGAGAGGAGCAAAGGGTTCCCTGTTCTCCTGGGTCTAGTATCATGGTTAGGCAGAGCCAGCTTACACAAGAAACAGTTAAAAAACAAAACAAAACGGAAGTAAAGGACTCAATTAGCCGTAATAAAGTAGCCTTTAAGATTCGATGAATAGTCTATTGTATAGGGTTAGTCAGAAAGATCCATGACCAGCGCTGATTAAAGCAGTCAGAAAGAGGTTCTTGACGGTGGATTTCATACCAGGATAAACAAGGTACTCCTTCCGATGGCACACAAGATGGAGAGACTCACTGCTTGTCTTGACTCCCCCTTCTCAGATCCTCATGTACGCCCTAAGAAAGAATTGAAGTTCTTCTCATGTACCGTATTCCCTCATGTCTGTGCATCTTTGCATATGTGTTCTCTGCCTGGAAATCTCCTCTCTCTTCATTTATTCCTTTGATTATTCATTCACACATAACCTTGTTGAATCCTACCTCCTTTTTAAACACACATTATAGACCACCTTCTCAGGGGAGTCTTCCCAGAGAGCTGCCCTGTCTGCCCCCCAAGTGCCCCTCGCCTGAGCAGTGTTCCTCCTTCATGTTACATCAACACGACGCATATACAGTGCAACGAGGACCGATGCTGTGTCCCTCACCAGACTCTGAGCTCCTCAGGACAGCTCCTCCGTGACCTCTGCCTCTGCACTCGTGGCAATCCGTAGCCAATTCAAGAAAAGTATGTTGGATGAATGAATAGGAGAATACCAGAAAGACAGTCACAAACATCTCATTGCTACTTTAGCCCACACTCTTGGGAAGAAAATTTATGTGGCAAAGAGTCCCATTTCAGAATCAGAATCCCTAATGCATGTCTCATTCCGGAAAGTGATGCCTTTCCTGGCAGTGATTCATATGCATCCAGAAGAAGAAACCTCTTACATGGGCCACAGGTGACCGCATGCCCTGGCTCTCCTGCTGGCAGTTGGCATTGCTCCATGTTGCCTCCAGGAGTGAGAATGCTGCGGCCAGCTTCTTCCAGGGTGAATGAAGCGTCCTAGCATTGCTAACTGAACAAAACTTGGGGTCTATGTGGAGGCTGACCTCCCCGAGTTGTGCAGCACACGCTCTGCTGGGGAATGGGTGCTGTGTTTAGTGTTCCATTTTCCCTGCAAGAGATGCAGAGATGTGAGGCCAACCAGAGAGAGGTTAAAGAGATGTGGGAGCCTTGCAGCTGGGGATCATTAACAACAATCAAGACCAACATAAAAAGGCAGCAGGACTTCCCTCCCTCTTGGCCTTGGAAGCCATCTGGATAGAGGAAATTTGGTTTAAACTCTGATAAGGGAACTTTTTAGTACTCTGAGATTATTTTTTTAACTTCTCCATAGAAGTCCCTTGAATCCCTAAAATCTTTCCCTCAAAACCCCTCACCAGCAAATTTGTTTCCCTTTAGACCAGAGCAGATGGTGACTGACGGCATAAACGATGCACTTATTGCCTTTTGTAGAAATACCTGGTAGGCCCAGCAGATCTTTTTATACATCTGGAAAGCCATGATCCTGTTCTAATCAGAACTAGGCAGGATTCTTTCACCGCCACACCCAAACGCCCCTACTAAGGGCCCACTCTCTGCCACAGCTGATTGAAACGCAGGAGGCCTCGTGATTGGAGGGTGACATACTGGTTCACAATGAGGCCTGGCTAAGTCAATTGGATTTTTTTTCCCTAAGAGAACTGGAAGCAGGAACAGAGAGAATTTGCAGTCAATGAAGGACCCTTGAGCTGAAAGGTTAAGGTCGTGTAGAATTAATGCTGGGACTGCTTTCTTAATATTACATGCACACTGAAGTCATGAAGGGCTGGGCAGTGAAGACCTGAGGAGGCAGCTGAGCAAAGGGGATGGATCAAAATGTGCAGAGAGAAGTACAGATAAAACCCCACAGGCCTTTAATGGACGGAGGGAGTGGCCTCAGTTACTGCATCCTGGTTTCCAAGTCGAGGTCCAACTGCTGTGTGTCCTCTCCTTGGATGCGCTGATGTCTATGACATCATTGTATCCTTATAACTCCCTTTTTACTAGCTTGAGAGTCTCCTTTCCTTGAAAGGTAAAATGCCCAGACGTGCTCCTGTCAGGCTTTGCATCACTGTGGGACGTGTATTGCTTTTTCTAAATGAAAACAATATGTTTAGAAAAAGCTGGTCTAAAGGTGGCCAATCCATGACTATCCTTCTTAACAGTTACGGTAGTTCATGGCCTCTGGAACCCACTGACTCTGTCTTAGTAGTTCCCTTTCTCTCTCAGTCATCTGTAGTATGAAGCCGTTTGTGCCTTAACGGCACTCTGTTTTGCAGTAGTCTCTAATCATTCTAGACATACAGCATTTTTGTTGAGATGGCTTCAACAATGGCCAGCAATATGTTTCATGCTTTCCTGATTTGGGACGAGGTAGCCATCCGCCAGCTCTTTCCTGACATGGAAAGGTAATTCTGGTGACTCATGTTTTCCTCTTAAATATTGGTGAGTAAAAGAAACAACCCTTGTCCTTTGTATAATTCCCTTTTGAAACTAGTGCTATAAAATCAAGGGTGGAAGCTCAGTTCCACCTCCTCCTTTCATCCCTGATATTCAGAGTGTCAGAGTGGCTGGTTCGATGATGGAGGTCCAGGGCTAGGGAACATTCTACGACCTTGAAAAATTTTTCTTTATCACCCACGTGAAATAACCTTATTGTTTTTTTAACCTGATTATAAATGAAATGTGTGTTTACAACACTCAAGGCCTTGGTATTATTATTCTCTCTGCCTAGAATGTTCTCGTCTCTGTGATGGTCATGGCTGGGCCCTTTGTTTCATTCAGGTCTCTGTTGAAATATCACCCCCCTGAGAGGTCACACTTGACCATCCTAAGTGTAATAGTCCAGTAGTTGCTGTCAATCACCTTTCTCTGCTTTAATTCCCTTCATTGCAGACATCACCTGCTGGCCTTTCATTCCATTTTTATTTGTTTATTCCTTGCCTCCCCCACAACACTGTAAGCCCAGAAGCACAGGGACTTTGTCTTGTTCTGGGTCATATCTTTAGTGCCTAAAATAATACCAAGGACATGGTACCAAAACAGATATATATTGAATATATATATATATATATATATATATATATATATATATATATAAATGAATTGTAAAAATGTAAAGACTTCATTAAAAAAAAATAAGATAGAAAGAAAACATTACCCATACTTCCAACACCCAGAGATAAATGCTGTTACAATTTCAGTGGATAGCATTCCGGAATTTTTTAAAGACAAAAGGGAGCATGCTGTTTTAATCTGATTTTTTTCTCATTAAAATGGAAGTGGGTATATTTCAGTGTTTCATCGGTAGTTCTCTACTATGGTGGTGCAGCAGGTGGAAAGTGCTAAACTCCACATTTCAAAGCCCTACCTCAGGCCAGCTCAATTAGATAATTCAGAGCTAGAACCAGCATTCCTAACTTTAGACGTGACTTAGGTGCACAGCTGGAGTTGTAAATTACTGGTCTACAGAGTTCTTTTAGTTGCATGGAATGGGAAGGTTTCTTTTCTTTTGGCAGAGCTGGACCCTTATGGGAGTCTTATTACCAATGTATCAATCATATTTGAGTTCGTAATATGGTAATATTAAAAAATACTTTTATAGTACTTACTTTTATTATAGTTTGCTGTAATTCAACATACACACACACACACACACACACACACACACAAATTCTCACAGGAACTATAAGTTTAGCACATTGCTATCATCATTTTACAGGTGAAGAATTGAAGCACAAAGAGGTTCAGTAACTCACCCAATGTCAAGGTCACACCGTCACACAGCTAGTAAGAAACAAATCTTGGATTTGAACTCAAGGAATATGGTTCCAGAGTCTATTCTTCTAACCCTGACACCATACAACCCTCCCATAGCTTTTAATATATATATATATATATATATATGTATATATATATATATATATATGATTTAATAATTAACGTTGATTTAACTCTTCAATTTGAAAATACCTTTTACTTAGGAAGACAGCATGATGCAGTAGAAAGACTCACTTTTGGAGACATTTAGCCATTATCTCCTTAATGGTTGGCTGACCTTGGGAAAATTGTTTAACTTCTCTGGTTTAGCCACAGCTGAAAAATGGGAACAGAAGGAACAACTGATGGCCTATAGAGAGAATGTGCATGATACATCTATTGCAGTGCCTGGCACAGGTAGATCCTGAATACATGATAGCTTTAGTGTCATCACTTCGCTTGATCCTCAAAGAAGGACACAGGAGGGGCTTTCCAAAGGGGGAACTATGCTGGGCTCAGTGTGTAACATTTTGCCTACACTTGTCTCCTTCCCATAATCAGAGTAACTGTAGAGGTCTGATTCTGCTTTGACACGTAATTTGGTGGGTTGAATCCTCTACTGCATCATGGAACAAATGTCTAAAGTCTTTTTTTCCCCTTTCTCTCTGTAAGTTACAGAGAAAAAGCCAAATGGGGATAGAACGGGGGTAGGAAGATAGGTGGCATATCTGCCTTTTCCGGTTGTCTTTATTCTATTTTACTAGTGAGCGATTTAATTTTACTTGCAGAATAACAGAGATGTTAATTGTCATGTCAGAGCTTTTACATGACAAGATACGGTTAGTTATTGAATAGATAAGGACAATTTCAATGCAGTACAGTTATGGTTGAGGTAGCACAAGTGAACAGTGACATTTTTTATTTAACTCCCTATTACATTAAAAAATCAAGTCCTTCTGCCTTTTCTTAAGAAATTATCAGCCATCAGTCTTTTGAACTGTGAGCCTCGTGAGTTAAATGTGTCTCCAAGAAAACGTCTGAACAATCACATTATAAAGTGTCCCCTGCCTACGAGGTTGCCAACTGAGTCTGTTCTTTCCGAGGATGCTCAAAGTCTAAGGAGTGAAGGGTAGGAGAGAGAAGTGAGTGGGCATAAAGTTGGAAGGGAAGATTGGGATAGGAATTGCCTGCTGAGTAGGAGAGGCGATGGGAAGGGTGAGACAGGAATTGGAAGACTGTGAGGCTATGACAGTGTGTGAAATGGTCGTTTTGTTTTTTCTCTGAGGTTTCAGAGCTTAGGAAACTCCTAGACATGATCAAAGTATTATTGTGTGAAGTTTAGTCACATGTCTCTAACATTTTTTTCTACACTGTCTGTATTTCTTTACTCCTCAACACGATTTACTTGGGTTTCCGTTATTGAACCAGTTCAGCTCTCAAAAATGGCGACAATAACCTAAATGCATTCTTGGTCTTCATTTTTTGTGACCCCCCCACCCTCAGCATCTTTTGACATCGAATCACTTTCTCCTAAACCAGAGGTGTCAAAACTGCGGCCCGCGGGCCAACTGTGGCCCGCAATCCATTGTTAATTGGCCCGCAGCAAATTCCAAAAATATATTTAGTTTACTTAAATAAACCAGGTGAGGCAATACGTACTTCACCTCGAGTGAGTGGCCCGGCTGTTTGTGTATTTTACCGCATATGGCCCTGGGTGAAAAACGTTGAAAAAAGTTGGGACACCCCTGTCCTAAATGGACAAATATGTTCTCCCTTGGTTCAGAACATCACATTTTCTAGTTTTTCTTCTATGAGGTCTAGCTACTTTTACTCAGTTGCTTTTTATTAGCACACTCTTTTCTCCCTAATCTTTAAGAGTTTGAGAGTTCCAAAGTGTTATTCTTGCTTCTCTTCTCTTCGAAGGCTGTTTTTCTCCCTCAGGAAATTTTATTTACAGTGATGACTTATTATTGTATATCTCTAGCACAGAGGTCCCTTCAGACTCATGTGAGATGTTCCTTTGCCCCAAGACCCATTTCATGGGCAAACTCAGTCTCTCAAAAACGAACTCATCATCCATCCCACCTCAAACTAAATCTTCCACTTCTCCCTATGCTAATCTTGCATTCTGTTTCTCACCTCCCATCTCCAAACATTCACCATGTTCTGTTGGTCTTACCTTCTAAATTTATCTTGGCTCTGTCCACTTCTCTCCTTTTACAGTGTCATTGTTCTAGATGAAGCTGCCACAATCTCTTTCCTTTGACCACATGGCCTCTTATCTGATATCCCCACATACTTTTGTGAGTCTAAGAAGTAGATTTATTTTCCATCTGTTTTTTTCTCAAGCCCCAAATGATGGGGAATCTTCCTTTCCTACCAGCTTGAATACCTCTCCGCGTACTTTCTGAGTCCACAAAGCGGGACACGATAACGCCTGTGTTCCTTCCTGCTGAGAACCTTCGTATGTTCCCCACCCTCCTTCACATGCTAAACAATTCATTGCTGCTTTTTTACTTCCTAAGGGAAGCCTTTGCTGACCTTCCAGGTCCCTCTGCTATATGCCCCTATTATACCCTCCAGTCCTCCTTTATCTAACACTTATCACAAAGTGTACCTAACTAGTTAACTGAGGAAATAGTCATATAATCTCTTTACCATCCCAATGAGATGGTAATATCCTTGAAAGTGGAGTTTCTATATCTATTGTTCTCTAATTTCATTCCAATGCCTAGTACATTTCTTTGTACATGGAAGACACTCAGTAAATATTGGTTGAAAGAATGAAAGAGAAAATGGAGAGTGGATTCCTTTGGGGATGTAGAAAATTCAGAAATAGATCTGGGCAAGAAAATATTCCATTATTAAATCTGGGAAGGATAGTTTAAAGTTCTTTCTCTAAACATCTAAGTCTATAGTTTTTCTTTTAGTCAAATTCTTTTCTACCTGGTAAAATAGGTAAGATGATGGGATACTTTTCCTGCTACAAAACTTCAATCAGATGAGGGCAGTCATGCTATATTTATGCTGAATATATGCCCACTTGTGTAAATATCCTTTTCCTCTAAGGAAGACACTATTAGTTTTTCTTTTCTTCTGTTCAAAAAAGTGAGAAAGTTGAAAGATACTATATTCCTGATTGCTGAAGCATATTTCTGATTTAAACCCACATTTCTTGATGAATGTAATTTAATGATATATTGAAGATGGTCGAAGGGTATAAAGTACTGCGCTGGTATCAGTGTGAGCACACCTAAGTAATTAATAAAGAGTGTAAATGCTTTCTTTAAATAAACTGCTATCTTCTTAACACTTGAGGGAGATTTCATCTTATCCTTCTTTCTTTGGTTAAAAAAGAAGTGCTATGGCTGTTGTAACTCAAGGGTCTTTCCTCATTTCATAGGCAATGTTGACTCTGGAGACCATTGCATGAAGGGGAAATGACGGCAAAATTCTCACCCCTAACAAAACTCACAAAATCACATTTTCACATATCTGAGGGAAAAAACAAGAAAGCACAATGCTCTTCTATTCATTTCCAATATGGATTTTTCAAGCTAAATACAGGTGGCAAATGAATAGTATTACACGATTATTTAAAAAAAAAAAACTCCAATAATTATCACTGAAAGTCTTTTGTGTGGAACAATATTTGGGGAATGGGCAACTGAGGAATGGTAATAAATGAAGAGTTGCCAGGGTGGAGACTTATTGGAAGACTGTTCAAAAGGTAAGAAAGGAAAGGAACAAGTTGCTGTGGAAAAAGCAGGAGGGGAAGGTGGTTTGAGGAGATTAGTGAGAGTGAAAGGATGTGGAGTAGACGGCTGCAGGTCCACAGAGGATTGAAAACCAGAAGTGGAATTTTGAATTGGATGTACATATGAGAGGAATTGATTGAGGACAGAGGAGTGGGATGTAGTATTTCAGAATTATAAATGTGAGGAAATGGACAGGGCCGTTGTCCACAGGCATTGATGCACTGACCTGAGTAAAAGAATGAGCTCATCATGGTGTGGGGTTGGGAGGCATGGGGTATTGCATCAGCCTCTGATGAGGTCCTTTTTTCTCCTCTGTGTTTCTGAGCCGCTGGCAAGAGCTCCCTTAATAACATACTTCCTATTTTCCAACACCTGATGTAGTGCTATCCCTGTTTTTTAATTTTTATTGTTAAAGCATAGGAAGGAAAATTGGTCTGATGCCTAAAAGGATATCCCTAAATGATGAGAGTCATATATAGAGATTTGGAAATGTTTACATTTGTTTATTTATCCAAATACACAGGATGCCAATGTCTTTAAGTACTTGAAAGCTTTTCATGTTGAAGAACGTTTCTCTGATGCTGAGCGGTGTCTCTAGAAACAATGATGACAATTACATTTTGACGCAAAATAAGGAAAAGCTGTCTGAAGAAATGGACTATGACTTAAGGAGTGCCGAATTCCTCATACTTAGAAGTGTTTGAACGCAGGCAAGAGCAGCTTGGCAGGAATGTGGTAATAAGAGATGCACATCAGAAAGGCCGGATGAAGTAGCTTATGCACAGCTTGTTAACCTGTGATCCAGAGGCAGGCCATGGTCTTCAGAGAGGCTTTGTCTGTCCCTCTTGGGTTTTATAAGTTTTGAACTAGTTGCTAGTGCTTAAAAGTTGGGAGCATTCACAAGATTCAGATTTCCAGCTTTTCTTGAAAAACTAGGAGATCTGGCAATGGGGTACTTACTGACCTTTATAAATGACAAGCCTGCCGGAGGAAAGTAGCTATTGTCCCTTGAGATGGCACATAGAACATCCTGTTTGTCACAGATCAACGCAGGTCACGTCTCACAATCTCATTACTTCCCGGCTCCATGTAAGCATTGGGGTTTTCACCTGGCTTACATGTTTTCCTATCCTGAGATTTTTTCCAAATTTATGAAAATTTCAATGTTATCTTTTTCATTTTAGATATTGTATATTTTGAGTGTGGTATGATTAGCTAGTAAACCTTGGTAACGGTGTTCCATGTTTGAGATAGTAGTGAGAAGATCCAAAGGAGGTATAGGAGTTTATACTGAGTAGAAACCATTAAACTTCTGTAATGATTTTAAGTGAATTATGTCAAAGATATTTTATATTGATAATCACACATCTGATTGGATCAATCCACTGTATTGCTTGTAAATGACTATTTTATAAAGTACTGTTATTTCTTTATGAGTAAATATATGCTTTTCATCATAAGACATGATGCTTGAAACTGTACGCCAGCTATGAATCACTATCATACATCTTATAAATCTTCCAGGAATGTTTTAAACCCGAGTGTAGTGATTCCGGTGGAAAGAATATAGATTCTAGACATCCATTTTGTTTTTTATAAACACCTATGTATTTTTTTTTTTAAAAGCACCTGTGATTAACAGCAAGAAGACCAAGCAAATATATTTTGTTTGGGAATTTGATGTCCTGTAATACTGAAAAGTGTAGCCAAGACATCAGAAACTGCAAGCAAGTCTTTCTAAATTTTACTATGCGTCCTTATAATACCTTCTTTGTCTATCTCATTAGCAAAAACATGTTCAAAACTTACCACACTTTATCAGTATTGTAAAATTCTAGTGCTTAAGTCCTTAGACGTAAAATTACCTGATTTATGTAGGTTTTGAAATGGAATCAGATCCTAGATCTGGTCATGGACAAAGGCTCAGGCAAGCAGGAGATAAAAAGAAGAAGAAATGTGTTTCTCTTTTCTTCCGTAAAACTTTGAAGTATATTACCTGTTTATCATACGAAAAACACCTTTAAGACACCTCTGACCTGCTTATGATAGTTCCTCTATCTGTAGTCAGTAAATGTTCTCCTAAAGATTTACTATATACATATCTATATCTACATCTATATCTACCGATATATATATTTTGATCTGGTGACTTTTCTCCATTAAAGAGAAGAGAAAAGCAAAAGATTTTTTAAACCACTTTTTTTTTTAAGACAGGGTGTTGTATACATATAATTTATAAGAAGTAAGCCTTGAAATAGCCATGAGATATACGTGGCAGACTGTTGAGTAAACGTGGTCAGTATTAAGAGTTCCACAATTGACTCAAGTGGGTAGAATTGATTTTTAAACCTATAACCCATTATGAGCATGCATTTAACCTAACCAAATTCATATGGTGGCATTTACATTCTTGTGTGGCTTAGATTTTCTGTCTATTGTCTAGCAAATGTTAAGAATGGGGAAGTGGAGTTCTGCTAAGACGATATGTGTGAAATCCATAAAGAGACTTTTTAAATAGTGGAAGCAAACTTTTCTTTCACTATTTTTAAAATCCAGAATAACTTGTCTTTAGAAATGATAGTATGTAATGTTTGCCTCACTAATTTTTTAATGACCCCTGATGAGAAGTGTGTCACTTTCTGGAATAGAGAAGGCAAAGTCGAGTTCCACAACCGCTATATTTGTGCCGATGAAAATTAAGTAGTTTGTTGACTTTCCTTTTCTATACATGCTGACTTGTCGTCTTCTTGCTTTCTAGTTTTCTAATCATGGTAGCTCTTGTTTGTAGGCTGGTCTTTATAGGGGCAGTAGCAGAATGCTGCTTGTTGCAGTTACTACCTTTTAACATAGCTCCTCAATCATGTCTCAATGGTTGCGGAAGAGCCAAGTTAATATTTGTAAGAACTCTTCTCTAGCCCAAGGCACTTCGTAGAATCACAGAAAGCTGGAGCTGTAGGGAATCTCTATAAGCATTTAGTTGGGCATTCACAAACTGGTAGTCCACCAACTTCAACATTATTTAGTTTAATTGGCAGAGTAGTTTTTGCTTGTTTGTTTGTCTATTTTTAGTCTGAGCCTCTTCAAGTGAGGCATTGCTATAGACTCCTGTACTCCCTAGTTTCTCACAACTACCTACTTGACACATTTATGCTACCGACCTAGCCTATAGAGGTATTTATATTTATAACCTCTAATCTATTGAGTTAGAAACCATATGAAATTGTCATTTGTTTTAGATTTAAAAGATGGTTGAATATTAGAAACTGCATATAGTTCAGTCTTATTTCACAGATAAAGAAGTAAAGTTCTAAATAATGACTCACTTGTTTAAAATAACAGCTCCTAATATCTTAAAACAGGTATTTTTATTTTTTTTGCAGGGTTTCTCGGTACAGGATAATTTTACTAGATTAACAAATATCATCTATTAAAATGCATTTACCCCTGGGATTTATAATTTTTGAAGCCTTATCACTAAGTATACCTATATGTGAATAATTTATTCCACTTCTTTCCCGAGAGTAGGATTGGATAAGTAGGAAGATGATGATGAAAGGAAGTGAACACCAATGTCCGAGAAGAAAAAATGGGATGTCGCTGAAGAAAGGGCAAATATGGACAGAGAAGGGGGGCGGGGACTGTGCAGAAATAAAGAGAACACAGCCAGCAGTTCATGGGGGATGAGGGAATTTTCCTGAAATGCTGTTGTCTCTGTAGATGTACCACTTGCTTTATGTGGATTGTCATCAGAATCAATATGCTCTAAGTGATGTAAGTGAATTTTAACATTCTTTCATTTAACAGATTCCTGGTGTGACCCATATTTAACGATCAGCCTACAAGTGGACATAGATATTTATTGCGGGGCTCTAAGTGATGAGTTCATTTCGTAATTGAGTTGGGACAAAGACATGATTCCAGTTTGTTCATTATATGCACTATGGCTTAAATAATGCCTTTGAAATGCATGCATGCAGATGAAACCACGTCTGTGCGTCTAAGGGAAAAAAATCTGTCCTTTTTATTTCAGAGTATTGGGAACATGGGTTCTGAGATTGATTTTGGCAGTTAATAAAAGTAAAGAGTTACAATATTGTATTGTACTCTAAAAATTAGAGAGAACGGAGCCGCTTAATTACAAGTCGCTGGTTTTTCAGTTTTATATTTCTAAGCTTGTTGTGAGATCAATAGGGATTATTTTCAGATTTTTCTAGTTCCAAACATCCCAAGAAAACAACAGCCTTAACCTAGTATGCTAACATTAATAAATCATGGTTATGTTCTCAACAATAAAAGTGTACAACATCCTCAAGAGTTTATACAACACTTAAAGCTACATTGTCTCCTTAGATTCCTATGACAACCCCATGAAGTGAGCATTAGTATTGTTCCCATTTCTCAGATGGGGAAATTGAGGTTTGGCAAGAGAAAGTGGCCTGCCATGAAGTTACAGGGGTGAAATTTGACTCTGGATACTTTTATTCTAATTCCCTTATGTTTTTCCCTTTCCACTGATGGAGAGGGAAACCTCCCATACTCAGAGTCTTTAGAGCGTCAACCAGTTTGGACACCAACAGAGAAACTCCTGACAAAATTCAGAGGTGGCACTCAGATTTCGACTAACAGAGGACTTTCTAACCACCTGCACACTTGAATTTGCTGCAGAGGAGAGGCTACTGTACCCTGTCTTCATGGCAGATCAGAACTTACACTGTCATGCTAGCCTCCTGCTTAAAAGTGTCATGGCTCTATGCCTTTCCTTATCTAGGGAAATACCATATTATTAACCAGGGGCACTGAGGGATGTATATGAAAACTAGTGGCACAAATGTATATAGATGATATTTCTCTGAGGTCTGTGGAGTGAGCCTATTCGAATGTATTGAGGAATTTCAAGGCACATTAACAGAGAGACACTCTGTTCACGGTATCCCTTCTGTCCATGAGGGAGTAACGTGTATAGAGAAAGAAGTTCAATTTCTATTTCTCTGTAGCCATAAAATGTGGTTTTTTTTTTTTAATTTTGATAAGGAATATCAGTCTTTGCAATTGAGAAAATTCAGTTAGAATTATTGAAATGATTGCACTCATTGGGCAATTATATGAAGATGGCTCATTTGAAAACATCTTTTGTTGTTTATCTCAAAGAGAATTTTTATCATCCTGTTGCTAGGAGGAGGGCAGCTCTGTGCCTGGGGTAGGCTGGTAAGTGAGAGCTAAAAACTACTTCCTTGTATAATATGTTCATCACTTGCAGAAAGACTAAAACAACTGAGAGGAGCTGTATTAGGGTAGAGGAATTATGGAAGACAGTTTCCAAACAATTTTGTCATGAAGCTACACTAACTATATACAGGAAATATGTTTATAATACCAGTGGATAATAAGTCTTTATTAGATGCTACAAGTGTGTTATCACTTTTATAAATATTTCCACCAGAATTTAATTTGGGTGGAAACAAGAAAGATTAACAGTAATATACATTTCAATTTTATATATATATATATATATATAATAGTCACTTAAAAATTGGGGTTTGGATATATTACCACGTGTTCATCCTGAGTCATTTATTTTTTTCTAAGCATCAAGAAATGAGTATAATAGACTTTATAAAGAAAAATACACCCCAAGAAAATTTGTCAGAGTATTAGAGGTTGTGAGCATATCACATACTTGTTGTTTGTTTGTTTGTTTCTGGAATCATAGTTCCATTTCGGTCCAAGCGAGGAGAGCGTTCATAAAGAAACAACTGTCAGAAGGTTCTTTCTCTCTATAATCGTCTTTTCTCTGGCTCCTTGGTAACAACGAAGTGACCTTGCTTGAGTGCATTAAAATTTTTGGTACCAATGTCACAAACCAATATTTTTTGAAAGTCCTTAATATTTTAGGTGCAAGTCAGAATGTAATAGAGAAAGACTTTACCCTCAAGGAAGTTGTAATCTAAAGGCAATCTGTACTTCAGTGGTGACATGCCCTGCCAGGTGAAGTGACTGCCTGCTTCTCTGCACAGAGAGGTTGTCTTTTGCCTTGGCACTTTGCAGTGAGAAGTCCCCGCCCTTAACTGTTAGTTTTAGAGAACAACTTGGGGGAGAGGAAAGTCTTCACAATATTTTTCTAATTTAATATCCATTCAACTTGTGAAAGACCAGAATTTGTTTCTTTACTTCTGTTGTCTTCCTGTGGAAGAACTGCGTTTGCATTCAGAAAGCTGTTTACCAAGTTCTGCAGCAGACACTAATTCAGTAGTAAAGAGAAACCCAGGAATTTTCAGTGCAAGGTATTGCAACAAGTGAGGTAACCCAGAGAGAGATAATGTGGACTTTTTATTGCCCTATTGGACATAAATGCTCTATAGTATTTCATTCCATAGTGCCAGAGTTCTGGCCTTGGAGGACCTGACAAGGTGAGGAGACAATATTTGTCATTTTTGTCTCTCATACAGTCCTGATGTTTCTGTCCAAGGTCTCAATTTCTGATTATTTCCATGGCTCCCTGTACTGTAATACCTCTGAGCCCTCATCACGCCTGTACAAGTTCAAGGAGTGTCTGGCTTATTTTACAATGGAGCTTCTGAGTGACAGCTTGTTTGAGAGTATTGCTTGTGGCCGGGAAACAAATAAATAACCAAAAGAAGCTGTCAATCCTCATTCCATTTTAATTTCCGTAACACTTTAAAAAAGATAGTTTTGAAACTATTTTTATAATTTTATGATCTTCTTAAAAATATTTCCAGTTACAAAAAGGGTCACTTGTCAAACAGACTAACACACACAAACACACACAAACATGCACACATACACACACGTATGATAATCTGGTGTTCATCACAAAAAGACTTTTAGTATCCTGTCATTTGTCTGTGATATTATAACTAAAGTAAAACTCTTACATTGTACATTCTGTGGATGATAAATTCTGGTATTGTGTTTGGGTCAGTAACAAAAATTCTCAGAATTGCTTTATACATTTCATAATATTAACTAATAATTATTTAATTGTTTTAACTTGCATCATAGATTCACACTATTCCTCTCTGAATATTAAAATGCAGTGGCTCTTTTACTCAGAAAGTGAAAGTACAAATCCAAGCACAGACAAAAATATGACATTTTCTGTGTGTGTGTGTGTGTGTGTGTGTGTGTGTATGTGTGTTTGTGTATTCTGTTGTAAGCTTTGGTTTTTAAATATAAGCTAGTGCTGCTAAATATTAAGATAGTTCCTGTACTCTGTATACTTATCCAATGATAGAAACCACGACACTCATTTTGTGGAGATGTGTTTGTTTAACTACTGGAGGTTATCCCAGTGGCAAGTTCATCCTTATTTGATAATAATGAAACATAAGTTTTATGTGTTTGCTTGAGTAAGATTGCCATCTGGTAAATAATATGTTTTGTGAGTGTTTATAACAATCATGGTTTAAGCCAAAATTGACTTATCATGATTGCTGCAAATAACACTTGAGTGTCCTAACTGGTTTGATTTTTTTTTCTTTGTTGAATTGAGAAAATGTATTTTACGAAGCTTCGTGCATTTATTTTTAAAGTATTTTGTGGGTTTTAAAGCTTGAGTTTTCAAAAGCAATAATTACAGCTGATTACTATCTCCATACAGTACTTCTGCTCTAAAGTAGAAAAAAGATTGTTTATATAGCATCATAAGTATTGTTTATATATATATATATATACGTACATATATATATACGTGTATATATATATATATATATATATGTATATGTATATATATTTGGTTTCGCTTTCAACAAGTTTGAAGTTTATTCCTTTATGAATTGAAGAACCCTAAACATTTCACTTTGGTAGAATAGTGTATTAAGAAAGTGTAGCTAACAGATCAGTCAGGAGTGCCCTGATGTATTATTTCTCAGGAAGCGATACCATTAGCAGCAATTGTAGAAATGATCTCTAACCCATTATCCCTCTTTAAAAAAGGAGAAACTTATGATAGAAAACTTTTTCTCAGCCTAAGTAAAGTTGAAATTGTCTTTTCTCCATGTCACATATGAAACAGCTTTTCTAGTTGCCACAGGATTAATTTTTAACATATCAGTTCAATTTGAAGACTTCAAGTGAGATTCAATGACTTGTGCTTGAAAATGTCAATTAAAATCTGTAGTTGCTTTGAATATCAAAAGGAATAGAAAGAAATGAGTATTTAGACTAGAAATTTGAGATGTCTAGACAGGGCATGTATAGTTGGTTAGCGATGTTTGGTTGGTAGGCCAGAATTTTGATTCTTCATGCCCATCAATTATTTTCACTCTCTTCCAAGGTAGAGGTTATAGCACTTCACTACAGTTGACCCTCTTGGTTTTGGGTAGTGTGATCTGAAAGGGAACAGGAAAGGCTGAGAGTATAATTGAATCAATACAAAGCTATCAAAGAGCATTGATGACACTCTTTGAAATGTTCTTTTTTTCTTCTTATATTTTGGAAAACTATCATATCTTCATTAGAATGGTCTTCATTTATGTATACAGCATATGTAGGTACTTTCCTTAATTCTTTCTTCATCTTTCCTATCAATTGATATTCTTTCTTTTAGGATGTTCATTTCCACTTACAAGTTCAACTTCCACTTACATATGTATAACTCCAAATATACACTGTTGCCCCTCAGCCATCGATCTCTAGCCATACACATACCAGCACTCCCAATAGCTGATCAATGGCTCCTTAACCAATTGTTAGAGTGCGTAATCACCCCTCTTTTCTTCTTGTTCTTCCCACATTCATGACTTCATACATACCCACGACTCTGGACATGACTGCCTCTAAACTGTAACTTCAAAATCCACTTTTCTAGCATAAAGAGATTGCCTTTCAACAAACGCTCTATTCCTCCTCTCGTTTTATCTATTTCAGAGAAAAGGCTTGCCCCCACCCAGAAGCTAACGTTAGAACCTGGTTGTCATATCACCTTCATAATATCTTGTCTGAATATGGTAGATACTTCATAACCAGTTTCATCTTGCCAGATAGCCTTTTCAATGCCATCCTCCAAAACCCTGCTAAAATATTTATTGAAAATGCAAATCTGAATGTGCACTTCTCTAATACCCATGACATTTGTGTTCACCTTTCTATCCGTGGAGACTAACACAATGATTGGCACATAATAATAATGGGATTCACCTCATAGAGTTGTTTTAAGGGTTAAGTTAGATTATTCGTATAATATATAAACATTAGGCATTAGTTACCAGTATTGTTATCATTGTTGTAGTAGTAATTATAGCAAAAGGGTTAAGTAATATCTGTAAAAGAGAAGGTCATTTTCAGGATGAAGTTCATGCTCCTGCCACAGCACAAAAGAAGCAGTATAGTCTGGCTCTGCCAGCACGCCAACATCATTTCATGCTATCTTTGTAAATCCATATGAGCTCCAGGATTTCTGAACCATCAGCTCTAATGTGTCTTTTGGAGCAAAAATTAATATAAGACTCAGTCTTATTTTAATATAAGACCCGGTCTTATATAATATAATATATGACCGGCTCCAAAAGATGCATTAGAGCTGATGGTCCAGCTAGGTCTTATTTTCAGGGAAACACGGTAGGTTGCCTTTCTCTTGCACTGCGTTAGGTACCTGTCCTCCATGACTTAAAACATTCTGGGCGTAGCCCAAGCGCAATAGTTACCACATTGATATAATAATTTTCCTTATTTGTCTGTCTTACCTGTTTATGAACTTCTTGTTGATAGTGACTTTTCATCTACATCTTCCTATCACATGGGACAGTGGTTGGCACAAGGCTAATCAGTGAATCAATATATTTTTCCACCATAAAGTTTTGTTGCTGTTTGTTCTCCTTCAATTCTCTTTTTCCACTTCTTGCTCAACTTAAGTCAAATGTCATTTTCATGATTAAGTCGTTTATGCCCTTTTTAAACAATCTCTCATTCCCATTACACAGTGCACGGGTAATGCTGTAGCATGTGGAGAAGAATCATGTGCTTTGAGTGGGGCAGAACTGCTTTATAGTGGATTCCCCCAGCTCTTTGTGCCTTGATTTCTTCCTCTGTAGACTGTGTTACATGAGGCATTACAGGTAGGAAGATACAGGAGGAAACGTGTAAAGAGCCTGGCATTCCTGGTGGTTGTAAATATTTCTACCCTGACCATAGTGTTCAAATCATAGATCATTTTCATCTTTGGTGAGATGATACTTATCTTACTAAAAAAAAAAAAAAAAAAAAAAAAGAAATGAGAACGATAAAATTCATCCAGGGAATGGATGATTACTTTCCTTAGGAATAAATCCACACTTTGGGAAAAATTAGAATATTGTTATAGTACATAATCATTTTTAAGATCTTTTGTCTCTAGCCTTTCTTAAGATTTTGCCAGGTATGTCTCATTTATCCTATTTCACAATCTAATAAACTAGTGTTCATAGAGATTAAACAATTATCAGTAAGTATCAATATTTTTAAAACTATTGACATTCTTTGACTGCACGATTCCACTTTTGGGACTCCATCCTAAAGAAACAAAATCAGAGGTACACACAAAGATATACATGTATTTGGATATTTACCATGGGCTAATTTATAATTATATGAAATTAGAAAAAAAAGCCCCCATTTTCCAAACAAAAGGGATTATTTAAATTTAGTATGGCACATTCACAAAAGGAAAGACATGAACGCTTATTCATTAACACTCACACCTTAATATGTTTGCTTCAAATTTTTTTAATGAATATTATGTGTTTCTAAGGATTCCTTCATTTGTACTTTTGAAAAGTAAAGATCAAAATTGCAATATTTTTTTTTTCTTGTATCTGTATCTGGTCTACCCAATTCTTTGTATCCTTTGATATCTATTGATTTGATATCTTTTTCCATAGGTATACAAGGATTTTTCCTAGTTTCTTGGAAATTTTAGGCAAATTCAAACCAGAAGTGTGAATTTAGCTCAAGAGAAGCCATTATTATAAAAGGGAGTCGCTTATAGTATTCCAAAACAAACCTATCATTTCTGCAGAGCTGAAGAGTTTACTTTGCCAATGAGGATGTAAATATTTGCATATCTGATAGACTAATGCCAGCTCTAGATTTAACACACAGTGCACAGCTGCTGTCGACTGATGATTTTACTCCTGCTAATTCAAATATTAACTAAACCAAATGATAGATTTTTAGCTTCTGTTGATAGAAGTTTTGCAAAGTGGCTTGAATACCTGACATTAAAGGCATTCATGGTTTGTCAAGGTAAATGTAATTGTTTATTAAAACTACCCCAATAGCAGTGTTAAAAAATGTTGATGTTAGAGGAAAATGCATGTGAAAAGGCAGTATTAGAAAAATGATATAAAGAAACAAACTGTGTTTTTAATCACCCAGTTATCCATAACATAAAAATAAATCCTTTCTGCTCACTCCAAAAAGCTCTTCAGGATTTACTATTAGAAAATGTTAACTTTTCTTATTTCTTCCCTTTTTCTGTAGATCCAATACACCTGATGTGGGTTATATTCTTTGATATATAGGTAATCGAGTGTTCTTTATGTTACAGGAGATTTTACAAACTGATTTTTCAACTTTTTTAAATGATTGATTTTGAACCAATCTATAAAAAATCCATCCTTTGGCCTGCTTGGTTAGCACTACCACAAAATAAAAGTGCAGTAAAAAAAGCCCGAGGTGAGGTCATCTTCACAGAGATCTGGAAAGGGGGTCTCTCAGGGCAGGTGTGCTATGCTTGGCCATCGGGGCAGTGCGATTAAAAAGCAATTTTGGCCATGTCTCTTTCTCACTAATAACACATGTGACAGCTGACCAGGAATAAATGCGTTATGGTAAAAAGTTGGATCAACTTTATATTTTCAAACACCAGTACAACAATACACACGACAATAGTGAACATTTAGTGAATTCAGTGCAAGGAATGCTCTGCTTTGGTAGCAAGCTTCTGAGTTAAAAAACTGAGTTTTACCTCATTGATCTTGGGCATCACTTAATTCTTTGTACTTTATTTGCCTTTTAAAAAATATAGGGGAATATCCTTCCCTACTTACAAAGTTGACAAAGGATGTACTACTATCTCAGAAAATATTCTTAATGTTTTCTGAAAATACAATTAAATAAATATAAGATATTCTTAATAGCATGAATGTTTAGAGTGGTAATAAACTGGTTGATATGAGCTTTCAGAGAAGACAGTATATAAAGAAAATTTGGACTGAAATTTGCCCCTTAAACTAGAATACCAACCTTTGTCCGAACCAAAAATAAAGGTCAATGTGGAATTGTCTTAAGATTGTCAGAGAGGGTGAGGAGAAGGTTTTAATCTTGACCCTGTTCCCTATCTCCTTTAGCAAGTCCTTTAAACTCTCTGTCATAGGTTCCTGTTCTGTAAAATTTAGGCTTTGGGCATATTATATTGAAGACCCAGTTTTAAAATTCTATATGTAGCATGAATCATAATTTATTCCCCTTTGGGAATATTTTATTTGACATTTCTTTAGATCATAAAAGCTGATTGGAAATTTTAAGGGACATAATGAAATTGAAAACTGGCCTTTAAAAAAAAGCACATATGTCGAGGTGGGTGGGTAGGAGGGGTCAAAAACATTATATAATAGACAAAATGCTCACATTTCTGGTGGAAACTGTAAAACCCACTTAGGAAAACTGGTGGGAATGTCAAAACATATGTTTAGATGAGCACTGATGATTAAAAATATAAGAGTGACTTAATGTAAGAAACTTGATTTAATAGCCCCCAAAAAAGGAGGATAAATGAGAGCTTCCTAACACTAAGTATCTCTGAAGATGTGAAGCAATTGAAACTCTCAGGCAAGGACTGGAGTTGCTTGTGAAGTTAAACTTAGACTTGCTCTATGACCCAGCAACACCACTCCTAGATATTTATTCAAAAGAAATGAAAAACTATATCTTCAATACAAGATGTGTATAGGAAAGTTTATAACAGCTTTATTCATAATAGCCCCAAACTGAAGCAATCCAAATGCCCACGAATAGGAGAACAGGTAATCGTGGTATATTTATATAATGAAATACGAACCAAGAATGTAAAGCCATACTGACTGATACATTCAACAACATAGATGCAACTCAAAAACATTGTGTTCAGTGAAAGAAGCCTAACATGATAACATAATATGTTCTGTTACATGAAGGTGAAGAACAGCCAAAACTATGTATTGGTGGATGGTGATTGATTGGAAGGAGACATGAGAGAACATTCTTGGGTGACGGAAATAACCTATAACTTAATTGGGGTAGTGGTTATATGGATGTGTACATTTATCAGCATAAATAAAACTGTACTCCTAAGATCTGTGCGTTTAATCCTATGTAAATTTTACTTCAATAAAAAAAGAGGGGTAGGGAGAGGCTTTTATGCTAAGTGGAAAATTTGACAATGGTAGGATTAAGGACCTACCTGATAGAAAACAATAGGATGTTAGTGGTTTATGGGCAGGAAAGCAGGTATTATTTACAGCAAGATTGGAAGAGATGAATTTACTTGGTTCTCAAGTGGAGAGTGTTCTAAGTTTAGACAAAGCAGCAGTTTGTAGTTATTTCACTCTGCCCTTCATGCTGATAGAGAACAAAAATAAAGTCTCCTTTCTCATATTAAATTATTCCTTATGATTTCAGAACATTAAATAACAAGCACCTCCTCAAGTTTGGAAAATCGTAGATATTTCCTATTGTAAAAGACTGGGTTTGTTTCATGTCGTTATTAGAAAGACCCCTGAGTGGTATCCCACAATTAGTTTCTATACCTAAGACTCAAGAAGAACATGAAGAACTTGTGAGACAAAACAAGAGGATGGAGGTTTGCATGCTAGAGAGCAGCTGGTAATAGAGATGTGCTCCGAAACCCAGGTAACCACAGGAACGGGCCTAGCCACTTGCCCATTCCTCATGGGTTTTTGAGAGTGGATGCAGCGCTCTAGGTTTTCATTGTGTGTGCCGTGAGCATGAATGCTGATTAACATAGTTCTGCTAAAATGCATGTTTTCTGAGCACCTAGGCTGCTGTTGATTAGTATGTTCCAGTATTATCGGGGTGGGAAGTAGGTGGGGAAGTTCCTTTGTGACTGATAGGTCAGCTCAAACATAAACAGATTTTGACTCCAGATTATGCTACATAATATATATTTTTTTCATTAATAATCAGTTCAGTAACCTGAATCAGATTTCATATTATGTAACTTCACAAAACACAAAATCACTTTCTAGTCTATCTTGATTAATCTACTGTAAGTCAGGCTGAAAACTCCATTTTGATATAGATTAAAAAAATACCTTCAACAAGTCAACTTCAGACTAGTAAATTAATTGTTCACGTAAAGGGGGGACCTGGATGATTTATAGAGTTCTTTCGAAATACAGCATAGTATTTTAAAGGATCTATTAAAAAAATTTTTTTTTGTGGAGAGAAAAGTTCAATAACTTCCTGGTAATATGTCTTTTTTTCCATTAAAAATGCTTTTTGGGAATAGCTTTTTGGCCCACTTGTTATAAGATTATAGCTTAAACTACCAACAAAATCATATTTGCCTCACACACAAAAAAATCTACCCTATTTATTTATTATAAAGGGCCTCTAAACATAAAGTCACTGTCTTCAACTGTTTGAAGGCCTGTCATGTGGCAGAGAGAGACGTAGTATCCCAGGTTGTTCTAATGGGTGTTTCTTCTACATGGTAGAAGAAAGGGAAATTTCCAGGGAAATGAAGAAAAAAATTGCGACATTTAGAGAATGGAAGTATTGAGTTTCCTGAAGTAGATGTTTATTACCAAGGGGTGCAAGTCTCCAATGTTAGATGACCTCTCTCAGAAATTTTGCTTAGGGTGTTCTGCAGGGTGTGAGAAATTGAACCACGGACCTCTCCATTCCCCAGCAACTCGAAGGCTGTGTGTACTTGATAGACATGAGTATTTTTAACATGGTACTTTCTTTAGAAGCAGGTATCTGTGGAAAAGTGATGTCCAACATTGTGATAGAATAATGGCACTAGATTTAGAAGGTAGAATGGTTCAGTGTGCCTTCCTCAAGCATGAAATTCTTGAAAAGTGGTAATTCAGCCTTTCCTTCCATAGCTACAGGAACTTAGAACTTGTTGTCTCATGAGGTGATCCACCTCAACTATGTATATTTCTAATTATTAATAATTTCTCCTTATATTTGGCCAATATTTCTCCAAGTGTATATCTGGAACCCTGGGATTCCTAAAAGTCTTTCAGGGGACCCTTGTAGTCAAAACTATGTTTTTTCATAATAATACTAAAATATTGTTTGTCCTTTTCATTCTTGTCCTCCCACAAGAGTACAGTGGAGTTTTCAGTAGCTACATGACATGTGATATCATAATAGACTGAATGCAGAAGTAGATATGAAAATTCAGCTGTCTTCCATTGAACCAGATGTGAAAGAAATGTGAAAAAAATGAAAAACTATGCTACTTTTCCTATTAAATTATTTTTTTCTTAGAAATAGCTATTTTTCATTCAAAATGTTATTTATGTTTAGATGTAATGGATTTATTGTTATTTTTAAATGAATTAGTAAATATTTTTTGAATATGTCATTTTTAATTTTAAATACAATAATTATCAATAGATATAGCCCACATAAATTGAAGCTTATAGCAGTCTTCAGTATTTTTTGTGTAACGGGGTTCTGAGATCTAAAGGCAAGTCAAAGACTGCTTCCCTCTTACTTTTACTCCTGGAACCTAGATCTATATAGGATATGTTCAATACAAATTTGATTTGAGAGCCTTGCAAATACTTGAAGGCAGCATATTAATCTCCTTCTCTAAGTGTCCCTTCTGCAGATAACGGGATATCACTTCCTTCAGTCATTATACATAACGTATGATTTTGAGTTTCCACACTTTTTGCTAGGTCTTTTAGAAATGTATTTCAGTGAGTGTGATGTATCTTCTGAAATATAAAAATGAACAATATATTGTATGTCATACTTTTAATCGTAGTGGGACCATTATCTTTATTATTGGAATTTTGCTACTATTCATGCTGCTTAAGATTGAATTAACATTTTTGGCAGCCATATCGTGATTTTTGATGCACGTGGAGCTTTCAGCTCCCTGTGAGTCCTAAATGCTTTTCAGTCATGCCAGCACTTCTAGGCCACATTTTCCAAATCTTTCACTTTCTGTAATAATTCTGTTTTTGTCCAGTGGAAGATTTTACTTCCTATTAAATTGAATCTTACTTGATTTAACCAATTATTACAATATGCTGGGATATTTTCAGAACCCCATTGTGCTATCATCTGATATATTAGGTTTCTCAGCTTTGAGACATTCAAGTATTCAATACACATGGCATCTATATGTTGAATCCAATCACTGATGCTGGACAAAGCTAAGGGAAGAGTTCTATGGTCTATCACTTTCATGTTGAAAATATTTTTTCCTCTGTAGATCCATCAGCACTTTCCTAAGAGCTGACCAAGTTATCAATGGTGAGTTCTCTCAGTGGCCTGAGCAAGATTCCTCTTATGGGCCATAAAGTTATTGCCAACCTCTGGGTACAACTATCTCTCCTGTCACATATCTTTCCTTCTACCCTAGACTTCATGTGTCTCCCCCATAATTTGTTTATCCTTTCATAGAAAGAAGTCACTCTCTTTGACAAAGAAAGCAAAACAAGAGTTGACTGGCTTTGCCTTCTCTCTGTCATCAGTTATTTTATACCTTCTTCCCCAAGTAGACTTTCTGACACTTTTCATTTTCCTCCTCTCTGATACAGATTTAAAAGGCTTTGCATTGTTATTACGGTTTCTCACAAGTCTTTCCTCACTTTGTGCTTTGTGCTCAAATGATACTGTTTCTCCCTGTAGGGTACTTTCTTCTCTAGTGGTGATTTACCTTCCTTTAATCTACCCTATGCACCTTCACAGAATTTGCGGTTGTCATGATGCTCCCCGGGCAGCCACATGACTTGTTTAGATACCTCTCCCTTCTATATTGTCAGTATTTCATTTATGAAAGTCTCCCTATTGTTTTGAGAAGCTTTTGTTTTTATGTGGCTCTGGCTCTGCGATCTTGCTTACCTTTCCATGTAGCAATTTGAAATCACCTTTTCTGAAGTCTACGGTACCAATATGACTATGCTTAGCTCTTTCTTGTTTTTGGCTTCTTGAACTCTGAAATAACACAGTCACTTTAAAAACATCTAATGTCCCCAAACTCTAAGTTCTTAAATTTATATGACATTTAAATGCCACATTTATTTTCAAAATTGATTTCTTGCTCCCCAAAATATATCTGTCTTGTCTCTTGTAGGATGCAAATGTTTTACTTCCATTGCATGTTTGTTGGATGTTAGTAGAACTTGCCAAGTGCTAAACACCCTACATTTATTTGTTGAAACAATGCTAACTCTTTTAAATGTAATTTATTTTAATTAGAAAGCATATTATTCATGCATCCATGTTCCTAGTACTAGGTTGAGGTGAAACTAAAAAAAAATATAAGACTTGATCCCTGTCTTCAAATTATTTATTATATACTTATAAAGAAAAGACAGAATAACAAAACAAATAGTAAACAATATGAAATGATCAGTGTGATAATGTATCAGTTTGTTTAGCCACTCATTTAACAATGACATATTGAGCATCTACTATATTCCAGAATCTTTAATAGGCCCCTGGAGCACAAAAATAAATAAGGTACAGGACTTATCCTTGAGGAATACCATCCAATAGGAGTGATGAGGATGGGGAATGCATATGATTATAATACGGTACGGTAAAAGCTAAGAAAGATGCACATACAATGCACCATGGAAAGCCACAGGAAAAGGAGACCACTGTGGTTTGTACCCCTCAGAGAACACTTCACAGAAGAAGAAAGGCTGGAGTTTCAATCATGGATTGGCTTTACCAGGCAGCAAGATGGGGAACAGAACTCTCCATAAAGGGAACCAAATAAGCAAAGAGTGCAAGCAAGAGAATCTGTGGGCAATTGTGCATGGCTGCATGTTTGCTTTGTATATTTGGAGATGAGTGATGAAAGCAGGGGTTTAAAACTGAGTGTTTAAGCCAATAGTTTTTCCAGTTGTGCTCTCTGGAACCCTTAGGGCTAATTGGATGTGGGCTATGGAATACAGGGAAGCTCATCGGCAGTGTTCTGGGCCTCGCACCCCCTACTTCCAATAGGACAGCTCCTCCTTTATTTGTTTTAGCTATTGGATTTTTGAGCCATCTTTTCTTAAAAGAATTGGTCTGAAGCTTTTTTTTTTTTTTTTTAAATGAAATGTACTGCAGCGATGGGGAAATCCTGATAGAGTTTAAACAGAGGGGCAACATTCATCCCATAAGTGGGGTAAAGGATAGGTAAGAAGCAGGAAGGCTAGTTAGATGGCCATTGCATTTACATTTTCATTCTTTCAAAGTGTATTTATTGCACACTGACCATGTGTGAAGTTAGGGTAGTAAGATCCAGGACCATGAGAGTCTGGAAGTACAGAGACAGCTTTGTATCTGACAGCTTTATCACAGAAGCAGGACTTGAAGTGGTTCTTGAATGATGTGTAGGAGATGAGGAGGGCTGAGCCTTTTAACTTGCTTTTTTCCTTCTCGTAACTTTTATTTTTATCTAATTTCAAACTTACAGGAAAGTTGCATTTTACTTACTTTAAAAATAACTAAATCCTATAGAAGGCCACATAGCAACATGAAAACATTTACATACTTATATTTCTGTTTTTGTTTCTATTATATTTCTATTTCTATAACGATGGAGATAACGGCTATTTTGGATTCACACGTAATCCATGCTGTGAACTTTCAGAACCTGAACTCGCAAGGATAAAATTACTCTGTTTTTAACCAAGATAAACAGAGCTCTTTCCATCTCAGTCACTGGACCTTATAGTGAACGTTAATGTGTGGGACAAACCTGGGCCTGTGGCCTGCTTCCTGGTCCAGGTGGGCAGGGAGCCCAGATGGATGTCGTGTGCCTCTAGGACATGTGAGGTCCACTCCGTTGAGCTTGACGTTGGGTTATAAGGCACCATGCATCCATGACACTCTTGAAGGAACTGAGAATAAACCTGTAAGGCCCATTGAATAACTGGAATTCTGACTGGAGAAGAGGGATAATTGAGAGTCCTTTGTGGCTTACCATGTACCAAGCAGTGTGCTCATTCCATTGATCATGTTACTGAAGGAAAAACGACTATTATTCTCACTTTATAGATGAGGAAACTGCAGCTCAGAGTTGTTCTATAACTTGCCCAGACTGTAGATTGTAGGTGGCAGAGCTGGGATTCCACCGAGGGGTGGTCACACTCCAAAGACCCCTAATGTCCTATCATC
The DNA here is from genome assembly GCF_004115265.2 of Rhinolophus ferrumequinum. Taxonomy (NCBI): domain Eukaryota; kingdom Metazoa; phylum Chordata; class Mammalia; order Chiroptera; family Rhinolophidae; genus Rhinolophus; species Rhinolophus ferrumequinum. The sequence goes on along the minus strand of NC_046296.1, from coordinate 30,063,656 downwards.
TCCTGAAGTTGCAAGCCCATCCTCAGAACAGACACTTGGCCAGAGGCTCCTGGGGGAGAGGCTCGTGGGAACTTGACCGCGTCAGGCAGGTATCTCAGCTCCAGAGTCTCACAGCCTGTGCCTTGGGCCTGCTCGGTGAAACTGCTCTATCAGTTAGGCATTGTGTTCTGCTGATAGCGACGGAGATGGGAAAGCCTGTGGCCTAATACGTTTGAAATTTTCTTCTCGTGTGAAGAAAGACCGTAAGAGGGCAGTTCATGGTAGGCAGGCAGACTTCCCAGGGAACCAGGAGCCTGAGTGCTGTATATTTATGTTCTGCCATCTTTAGCACCAGTCAGTAGAATATGGTGCCTGAATCTCCAGCTGTCACAGGCAGGCAGGCAGGAAGAAAGGGGGCAGGGGAAAAAAGGATCTCCAGCAGCGTCAATTCATGGAAGAACCTTCTCTGTTAACTTCTCATTGCCTAAAATATAGTCACATAATCACATGTAGATGCAAAGGAGTCTGGGAAATGGAATATGTTAGCTGAGCACATTGCCTCCTTGAACAAATATAAGATTCTTATAGGAAAAGAAGGGGAGAATGTATATTGAATGTATATTGAGTGCCATCATCTCTGGCACATCTTCCCACCAGGAAGTTTATGTAGTTTATTTCTAAGTTCAAAAGCTGTCCTTGGAAACCAGTGCTCGATCTTTCCTCTGGCTCAAGTGCTCAAAACTGACCTAGTAAAGTATAGCATCTTTTTATAGTCTTGTTCCTGGATAAGTTGGTTGTTCTTGGAAACATCCTTCAGGTTCAGACACTGTAATCAGATAGCATTTCTAGGGACTGGGACACCTACTCTTTATTCATTTTTTAACAGAGTCTAATTGAAATTTTATATGAAAATAGGGAACTGAAAAACCCCTCTGTACGCTCTGTTCTGAATCTTTCTTCAGCATGCTTCCTGTCAGAATCACCAACAAAAGTGAAGGAAAAATCCATGGCCGAAGAAGAGGAATGGGACAGTTTGTGAGCTACCATGTATGCAGGGTACCCTAATCCACTTCTTCACCAGCTATAGCCCATCCATAGTAGGGCTTCCTATGTCCAGTTATGCTTTTCTTAAAAAAAAAAAATGAAATTTTGAGGTATTACATTTAACCATTTTTCTCCATACCATTTGTTTTATGTATTGTAAAGTTCAAGATGTTTCTCTATCTTTGGATATTAACTTACAGTTTTTAAAACAACAACGAAGTGGCATTTCACAAGATAGGAGGTTATATATTTTTATATCACAAATGGAAAAGAAAACTAAGGTGACATTTTGGTCTAGAGTATCGAGAGGAATGGCCATTTGAGCACGTGTGTGGATTTCTCAATTAGGAGTCTAGATATGTGTCCTCTGTTGATTATGTTTCATTGAATATCATTTGGGGGAAATTGCATTCATTAGTGATCAGAGATCATGATTAGAAATCATAGCCATGATACTATTGAGTTCTACCTATATTTCTAACTCATTAAGGCTGGTGAACACCTGGCCCAAATCCGAAAGTGGGGTGTATGTGTGTGTTTGGTGGGGGTGGGTATAGGAAAGGGAAAGGATACCACTGAAACTTGTCTGCCACGAGTAGTCAGAGCTGATGAGGAAGACTGCTGATGAATTATGGATGAATACAAAGAAAAATCTTTCTTGCTGTAGATGGCAAGTCCAGCTTTTCCTCTTTGTTTTTGTGAATGAAGAAATGATCTTGTTCTTCCTTGATTGATCTAGGCCAAGTTCTTAGATACAGTCCTTCCATTTATTTATTTATTTATTTTAAATAAACCAAAGTCTCTTTGTTCTCAGTTTGTGAAAGCTTTTCCTTTCCTTGCTTTTGTTGGTCAACCCCTCTGTGTTCCTACAGTGTTGAGCCACCATTGTGACTCCAATAACACAGTCACACATGTGATGAGATGAGGGACAGACATGGGACCAGATTGTCCCAGGCGGCTACTTCTCTGTTGACTTGGCCGCAATCCTAGGGGAGAAAATCATTTAAAATAAGTTTCTCTCTTTAAATCTTAAAAGTTTCTGGGACAGCAGGCAGGGACTTGGCAATGTGCTGGTAATGTGTTTTAGCCAGGATGGTCCTCAGAAATATGTTTGAGAATTATTAACTCGTCTGGGCATAATTTAGCAGTATTTACTGTCTGTTCCTCTGAGTCATTGCACAATCTGTACTGTCCCTGAGATATTTAGACCTTCCTGGCCTGGTCTATTTTGTCATGTAATGATATATAAAGATACAGTCATTCTGAAAGTGCAAGCTTGTACCCTGTCGGAGTGTGACCTCTTTAAGTTAATTTTTATGCATCAAAGCTATTTGACATTTACCCAAACAAATTCAAGTCTCTTGGAGAGTTGTGTGTGTGTGTGTGTGTGTGTGTGTGTGTGTGTGTGTGTGTTTACGACAAAAACACCATTGATCTGACAGCTTGCTCTCCAGGGAAGAGATATTGTGGGAAGCTTTAAAGCCTTAATGCTTCCAAAGTCCTTTTCTACCACAAGTCCCAAAGCAGTATGTCTGGAGCCGGGGCAGTGCAGCTTGCCACGGTGGCAGCTGGGAGTTTGACAGTGTTATGAAGAATTGCAACTGTTGATCAGTGAATTGTTACAGTGTTGATGACAGCGCTGCAAATTAATTCTGAAATTAACTGAGGGGACATGAAGAGGTCCCACTGCTTATCTGAAAGAAGGAGGGCAGGGTAAAAATTACCAGTGGAGCTGAGTGAGGAGCACATTCAGAAAATTGTCCTAATAATGAGAGTGGTGTGTCCAATTTCCATAGTCTTTGGGAGAGGCACTTGCCTAAGGAAAATTGGTGGCTGAACGATACATGCAAAAGAGTTATGACTGAATGTTTTCAGTACTTTGTTATTTTAGAAATGATTTATTGAACTCATTGCATCTTAGAAAGGAAGAATTAATAGGTTGCTATTTTCCTTCTGTTTTGAAATTAACCCAATATTTTACAAAACTGAAATACTTTCTCAGAGTTTCTCCTATTTCTCCTACCTCCCACCACAGTTCTGTCATAGGATTTTTTTGTTGTTGTTATCAGCTGAAAGTAGCTTCTAGTGTTCAGTGTTATTTTGGCTACGTGTGCAGAATGCCGGGTACCTGAAACCAGAAGTATCTTTCACCAGTTTGTAGTAGCCATTAACATATGCTTTTCCCAAGGTTTCGTGTACTTATTCTGAGCATGTGCCTTTTACAATGCAGAACACAAGAGACTTGTTTTGTAAGATTAATGAAGGTCACCAAAATTCTCAAAAGTATTCTGATAATTAAGGCTTTGTTTATCAAAAACAAGTTATATTAAGAGCAAAAAGATTCATGGTAATTATTCATAATCTTAACAATTCAAGTGTAGCCACCTCATTTGTGCATTTAATTCTTCTTGTTAATGTTTTGCATAAATCTGCATAATTACTTGAGTTGCCTGTTGTAATTTTGACAGCTACTCAGTTCATGTGCACTAAAGTATATCAAAAGCTTGATGTGCTGAATATTTATAATTTTACGTATGTTCTTGGGATAATATTTTTTCAACAATATTTTTAGTTTTTATAAAATTGACACGGTATACTTGGAAACTTTGCCAAACGTAGCTCTCTAAAATAGAGAGCTCATGAGGGAAATAAACTAACATTTAAAAGTATAGAACCCACTCTGGGCAAATTTTTTCAGTAATCCACATGAATTATGCCTGTCATGAATTATTTCTCTCTCTTGATTTCTCTCTGTCTTTCTCTGTCTTACACATACATAACACACACACACACACACACACACACACACACACACACACACACCCCTTATAGTATTTTTTTTTCTTTTAATGGAAGTCTTTTAAAATTAAACACACCAAGTTTTTCTTTTCTTGTAATTATTTTGTAGGAATGAGAATAACCGGATGCCTGACTATTATTCTTCCATTCTGGATAATAGTAATAGATTAATAAATAAATAAATAAACCCGACAACAACTCCTACAAGTGTAAACTGCTTTGTCAGGCCAGACCTGATTTCTTTACAAAATTATTAAAATGAAGTGAAATGTTTGATGCGGTGTATATTTCTTAGTAGGAGGATTTTCCAGGTAATATGAATTGTCCAAGAAATAGCCAGTCCTAATCAATGCAGTCACCAGAAAATAATAGTAGTAAGAGAAACCCATCAATAAAGTGATATTATGCTTCTTCCCAACTCCTGGTGGGGTAATGATTTTATGGATTGAGAAAATTCTAACCTCTTCCAGATAAATGGAAGCAGGCATGATTTCAGAGTGATAGCAGATGTTGCAGTTGTTTGTAAATATACCTGTGCTTGTGAAATATTGAGACATTTCAAGCCTAGATCTTAGAGGAAATTTTATTGCTTTCGTTCAGATATACTTAGGGGAGTTTCATCAGTCAGTTGGAGTTGTATAATTGATTGTCCTGATATCAGAATTGAAATAAGATATCACAAGAAGGTAAGGTTGAAATTCTTGTCACTAGCATTCTCACACGTGATTTTAAAATATCTCTGAGGCTCTGTTTGCATGAAAAAAAAACCACTGTGGTTTCTTCAGATTTCCTGATTCTAAGACTAATTCTTGGTTTAAAAAATATTGAGGGGGTTGTGACTTTCGTGATGCATTCTGTAACATCTGCATACGCTATTAAATAGAAGATGGCATTCCTTGGAAGTCAATTTAATAATTTACCTGATGTTCATAAACCGTGTTATTCTAAGAGTTGATGTACAACAATATCCATTAGCTATACATTGATTTTGACCCATAATACTTTTTCCAAAAGTCATATAAATTTATTAGCTTTCCAGCATTAAACAGCATGCCAGCATTTTTGAGTTACTATAATAACAAAAATGAAGAAACCCGAAAATCAAAATGATTGCTTAAGAGAACAAAGATATTTATTAGAACTCAGCTCCTACAAGATGGACCTATGAGTCCCCGAAGCTCCCTACTACCCAATGCAAATAAATTGCACCAGTCATCTATTAACAGAGGTTTTTTGTTTGTTTGTTTTTTTAATGTTTCTCAATTCATTGAAAATACCATTTGGTTTAGAGAGTATGGGGGCGGGGAGGTGTTAAACACTCTTACTACGATGGGGTTACTATGTAAAAACGGGATTCTAAGGGTGACCAAATACCAGAGAAATTTGTCCAGAGTCTTTTCCTATACGTAGGTGTTTCTGTGTAATTGTGATGTGTATGTGTCTATGCATGCAAGTTGCGTTCACTTGCACACACATACACACACGCACACGAGATTGATTAAAGTTAAAAGTGCCGTCGTGTGCTTGTATTTTTCACTTTAATGAGCACTCAGATGTGAAAGTGAAAAATTAAAAGGTGGTTATATTCGGCTATAGCTGTACATTCAATGTATGTTGCACACAGTAGGAAATGAGCATAAAACCAGTGAAAAAGCCTCAACATTGCAGCTATATGCATTAATTAAAAGAAGTTTGTTAAACTAAATTTGAAAAAAAACTTCTTTAATTGTGTTTACCCAAAAGCCTTTTCTTCCTAATTTAAATAGCATAAACATCTGGACTAAAGCAATATTAGAATCATGGCAGTAGTCAAGCAAATCTTGTGGAAAATAATGAAATTAGATCCCTGGTGTTGTGACAGAGTAAGGGCAGGATACATCAGTTCGATGTTAATAAAATTTCCATGAATGACTGAATACAATTAAGAAATTGTCAGTTGCGGCAATGAACTTTTGTAGCTCATAGATGTTTGCATCATTTGATTATGCTGGCAATTTAAAATTGTTTGTTAGTGTCTGTGTTGGGATATTAATTATGACCTTTATTACAGCCCACAATTAAACTAGTCATATCGCAACAAGCACACGGTGTTGAGATACCAAAGGGTCTGAACTGTTTAGAAAGGGGTCTGCTGTGTTCAGGCCACCAGTGCCCTTTCAAACTGGAAATTATTTTTAAAAGATGCAGTCGCTGAGAAACCACAACTGGAATGAGTAAGGCCTTTAATACAAGAATTTCTTTTTAATAGTGTTTTAACAGTTTTAATTGCTAACAACATCTGTAAAATTGGGAGAAAAAAGCATTTTTAACTGTGACTCCAAGATAAGCTTTCCCTGTTTCAGGAAGAGAAAACAATTATTCATTGGTTAATTAGCTGTAAACAACTTTTAAAAGACACATCCATTATATATATAATTATTTGAAAAAAGGCTTTAATGTTATTTGTACTAATGTGTAATAATTAGTGATTGCTAAAAGGATTCACAGTACTTAGATGACCACTATTATTGGAGAGTATCACAGTGAAGAAACGAGATTAGCATCAGGAAGGAATGTGTTATGATGAATCAGATAGGATTTTTGTTTTGTTTTTTTTTCTTTTTTTCCATCCTTTAGTAGAGGTAATGTAGAGTCATATTACATATTCAGAAAGAATGTGTTTGAAACTCAAGGAATGGTAGGTAATAAAGGAATAAAGGAATCTTTATTTTTATGACACATAAAGAAAATATCTTACTAGATAAGAATATTCCTAGGGTTACTTTGCTGCTGTGATTTATTTATTTATTTTTAACTCTGAGAGCTCTTTTTCAAAAAATCAACAGTAAATTATATTTTAAACCCATGGCTTTTAAAATCAAAATTGTGACTGATAAAACCGTGAGTTATTTCGAGTCATTTGTGCTTATGGAAGCCTTTGTGTTATATTTATTACAGCATGTACCTTGTTCCCCGTGGCACATTTGAAGAGAAAACAATTATTCATTGGTTGTTTTCCACAACCATTGGTGGAAATTAAGCACAATAAAAACAAAATAGTTCTGCCTGATATTTGGATTTCAGTTAATGAAGGTTATTGCTGACTTGCTTCTAGTGGTCAATAATTTTGGTTGAAACAAAAATTTGGACAGTCCAAAGTCAAATAGTGTGGCCATTGGCCCTTTCCCTTTCCCTTTGTTTAGCTTCCTTGTTCCATTACCTTTAATTGGTTACCTGATGCCATTATTAAAAAGACTCGAAGCCGTGCATTTCATTCTGCAGTGATGTTGATAAAGACATTGCATAGGCTTGGGGCAAGCCCATAGCTTCTGTACTTATTGCAGCCGTATGTTATAATTAACTCTGCTTAGGCGGTCCAAAGGCGTGCTTGGGCTTTCTTACCACAGATGTCTGGATTTGATTCCACTCAAGAGCCCAAACCAAAGTTCTGGGGCTCTGGTTTCAGGATTTGCAAACCTGAATTTCCCAGGATTCCCGTTAACATCTCAATGGTAGTGACACCTTCTTTATCTCTCCTTAAGACAGAGAAGCTAAGTATTTCCTGGAGGAAGGCCACTGTGAGATGAGACCTTGCCTGAAGCACTGTGTGCACTGTGTAGACAGGAAAACTTCCATATTTCTCAGTAGTATAGAGTCTTTGCTCCAAAGTCCGTGGCCAAGTTTTGTACTCTGAACTGAGAACGTGAGCTGGTGTCCTTGTAAGCCATTCCAGCCTCTATTGGAGAGCAATAATATTTTGAGTTTGAAATTTTTGTAGCGTTTGGCCTGAGCTTCCTATCTCTAAGCTAGAGAGGTTTATTTTTGTTTGTTTGTTTGTTTGTTTGTTTGTTTGTTTTGAGTCTTGGGAAGCAAACCGTTTGGTCTGTCACGTTGGCCAAAGCATCCAAGCCTGATTCTCTCATGGCTTGAGAAACCTTACATGTGACATTATTTGAGTGGCCATTTAAATTTAAGTGTACGTGACTACTTGTTTATCTGCTGCGTTATCAGATCCGCCGCCCAATTTCTCCCCTATTTTCAATACATGTCCTAAATATTTGAAAGAAGGGAGGATATCCAGGAAATTCACCTGCATAACCTATTCATGTCTTGTGGTGTTTTGGGTTTTTTTTTTTTGTTCTTTTTTTCCTAAATTCCAAATTCAAACACAGCCGAGGGCCTTTGACATGGAAGGGGGGTTCTAAATGGATGCTGTAGCCCTATTTTCATTAGTTGATAGGGAAATTATTACATTTTTAGGGATTTGTGAATTTAAGCATAGATGATTACTTCAAACATTGGGGTTTTGCAAGTGGGAAGCCTTGTTGCTCAATGTACTAATTTATTTTGTGATCTGTGACTAAACTGAGTAAAAATGCAAATCGTACCAGGCCCTTTCCATTTTATCACCGGATCAGCTTACTGATGGTGGGAGGATCACAGTCACTAAACACTCCAACACTCTTGTGATTCCTAAGTAGTTGGGCATTAAAAGCAGCTAAAGTGCAGACTATGGGAAGATTGCGGCACTTCACACAGGGAGGTTTAAATGAAATCTAGTTATTTATTTTAGGTTTAAAATGAAGAGTCTCCAGCTCAGTTTTATTGGCCATTGTGACAGCACAAACAGGTCTGTTACCCATCACATGCGACAATAAACTGCATTGCTGGGAGGTGGCAAACTCACACAAACAGGAAGGCATTTGGCAGAGGCTGAGTGAATAATGCTGCAAGCTTAACGGGACCCTGTTAAAGGCCTTTGTATGTTATTTATATGAGACTTCTGGTGCTTCAAAACTGAAAATCACGATTCTTTTTCTTCTTTTGCATTTTGTAAGGCTCAAATAAGTTTCTTTTCATATTTATGACCTTCCAAATAGTTTACGAAAATACGTTTCTTTCATATGTATAGATTAATACTGTCAAGGAAGCCAGGTCATCAAGGCACCGTTAACAAGGGAGACCTATTCGATACAGTACATTGTTATATATGTTTAGAAACACGGTGCATCAAAAGTAATTCCAATATGATTTAATCAGCCTTTAGCCTGGGATGTATTCTGGAAATCCAGTAGGGGGAGTGTGGAATTCCCAGTGGCTGTATTTAGACCAAAGATGCCTTTAAAGCACAAATAATGGGAAACATGAAGTCCAGTGGAAAGGGATCCTCAGTCCAGATGCATCATCTCCTCAGCACTTCAAAACAGGAAAAAGTCTGATACGGCATAGGAGTTGATTTGTTCAGCATTGTCTCTTCCAAATGTCTCTTTAAAAATTATTTAATTAGACGAAGTGATGGAGCTCATTGGTGAAGTAGGGCAGGGACTGAGTTGCAGGAAGTCCACACATGCAGGTCTGCACTCCCTTATCCAAAGCCCCTGGGGCAGATATATTTCTGCATTCAGAAATTTTCCATTTTAGACAGGTAATACGGTGCATAGTATACTGCAGATTGTGCAATGGCTCCAGCTGGGTCTGGGTCAGCGCACGATAATCAACTACATTCATATTTCTGCACTGCGATGTATGAATATTCACACTGACTGGGATAAATAAAGACTGGAAATACTCTCCTTGAAATTAGTTCAGGTCTGGTTTTACTTCCACATGAGTTAGGAAAAGTCTTTCAGAGCTTTTTGTTTTCAGAGTTGCAGATGGGAGATTGCGGTCCAGTATTTCTATATTTCTATTCTCAAACATTTCAGTTAGTTCTGGGTGTCATAGTTTTTTTATTGCAGTTGGGTCATAATGTGTTGCTGTAATCAAACAAGCCAACAGGGACAAATATGGTGAGAACGTACATGTTCTATTTTGTTTTGCTTTTAATAAAATGTCAACAGATATATATTGATTGACAACTATGAGCCAAGCACCGTGCTAGGTGCCTTGGAGTATGCAAGAGGAGTAAAAGCATGGTCTCTGCCCTCAGAGAATTTATAATGAAATTAGGCATATGCGACTTTCTCTTTCTTACATACACACACACACACAATAATATCAAGAGGTATATAAACAAGTGCTAAATTGAGTGTTACGAAGAATACATGCTTTAAGTCTGCAATGGCAAATAGGTTTCAAATCACCTGCCAAATCCTATTGATTGGGAGTGGCTGCTTCTGGTATTATTCTGAGATAAATCTGAGATTAGCTGCAAGAGTCTCCTTATTGATTATCGATGTATACCATGGTGGTAGGAGTGTGGAATGACATCAGACGTGCCATTTATTTGCCATCCCTCTGTATCTAGGTAGTCAAAGTCCAGGAGACGTTTTTCTTAAGAAAGTTTTGCTGCTGCTTTTCTTGTACAGTTGTTGTTATTATTTAATCATTCCATGTCAATTTTAAAAAGTCCCACGAGAGTTAGTTATTTTAAAAAGTTTAAGAGCATATTCATGGAATCAAATGGTTGTAATGTGAAGACCCCTTAAATAAATATGACATCTTACTTTTTTTGTGCAGACTTCTGATGTGGTTATTTTACATGAGTATGAAACAATAAAATTTGTTATAACAAATTAGATTATGATCATATTGATTAGTAGTTGGGAATCTCTTAGCTTAACTTTTTTGTTGGTTTTTCATTTTGTTTTGTTTTAATATGTTATAACAATGTACTAACACTAATTAAATGTGAACCTCTCTTCCAAGAAACAGTAATTCATTTTGGGGTCGTTACCCTAAGTATTACCTTCTTTTGTTTCTTTTTTTCCCCCTCATTATTTCAGGAGCCCTGTTTTTTTGCACTTGGTGTATTGGAATAGGAAGGCTTTATAATCTTGTTGCAAAGATTATATGGCTCCTCAGTCCACCTTCTGAAATGTTTAATGATGAGCTAAGGATGTTGGAAAAGACTTCAGTCCATGTGATTGTTATGAAATATATATACATACATGTGCATGTATGTATAATATATGTGTGTGTGTATGCATATGTATGTATAAATGTGGCAAGCATTCATTAATAGGAAGGATGTAACAGTTCATGTAATTTCCCTCTGTCTCGCTTACCTCAAGCATTCTCATATGACCTAATCACAGAAAACGGTGTCAGATTTCTCTTAGCTTTGGAGTTTGATCTCTTCCCATAAGAATTGGATTTTGACATAAGCTTTCTCCAGTTCTAACTATAATGTTTCTCTTGAAAATTTATTCTCAAGTTTAGAAAGAAAAAGATTCTTTTAGTATTGGAAATTATTTCACAGTTGGCAAGTCTATATAGTACATTCTGTGGTGACTTGATTTTATATCATTAACAAATTCTGAGCTGAATATTTTTAAACAAATTCTGAAAAGTTCGTAGTTCCCTGCTGCTTGTGTGAAAGGTTAGGCCATCACATTTAAAACAAGACAAAATGGAAAAATAGAGGAGCCACAGGCATCTTTTATTTCTGTATCTTTGGGAAATAGCAGCAGGGATCAAACATTTTAGCTATGACAGTGCCCTTCTAACCTGCCATGTACCTCCTTGGGCATGAGAATGGACAATCCAAGGGACCAAAAATGTGCTCATCTAGATTCTTTTGAACATCAAACTGGGCAATTATATGTGTACTCAGGGGAAGTGGCTTCATGGTTGGCCACGGAATGGCAATGCAGGCAACCAAATGAAATGGATTATAAAATTTGATTGGTAAAACAAATCGAAGTTAAAATGTCCCCTAGTGCATTTAATACTGAACTGGGAAATTGTGATCAGATAGTGTGGAATTATGCATTATTTTTGCCAAAAAAATAGAATATTGACTCATACACAAAAGACTTTTAGAAGAAATAGAAAAATAAAACTACCAATTCTTACGAAATGTCAACTAACAAATATACTTTATAATCAATGCATTGCAGTTTTATTTTAAAGATATTGAGTATATAATATTCTCGAATTCACCCTGACTCAATTGGTGAGACTAGAAGATATGTATAAAGAAAATTATTGTTAGCAACTGTTACTTATTCTAAAAATAATGAATAAAGTAAAATACATCTTAAATTCTTTCAACTTTGAATCTATTTGGAATTCATACAAAAATTATATTGGACAATTTTAAACATGCAAATACAGGTAAAATACCACTTGTATAAGAGAAATACAAGGATTATAATTGACTTTATAGTTTAAAGAATAATCAAGTAAAACAAAGATTTGGAGGTAAGTATTTAACTTGGTTTAAGGTATGTGTGTGTGTCTACTTTTATATTGCTAGATCCCTATAGTATCAAAAAACAGGCCCGTTCAATATTATTCAGCACAGTGGTCAGGCATCTACACAGTCCATGAAGTGGTGTCTCTAATAAGACAAGTGCCCATTGATACCCTACAAAATCTTGACATTATTGATGATATTCCACTGTCTTTCGTATTTCTGTGGCAATATTATGACTACTAATTTGTACTTTCTAATCCCTTTACCTTCTCCCCCATCTCCAGCCCCTCCCATCTAGCAACCATCAGTTTTTTTCTCTATATTTCTGAATCTATTTCTGTTTAGTTTGCTTGTTTATTCTGTTCTTTAGATTCCACATATAAGTGAGATTATATGGTATTTGTCTTTCTCTGTCTGACTTATTTCACTTAGCATAATGTTCTCTAGGTCCATCCACGTTGTTGCAGATGGTAAGATTTCATTCTTCTTTATGGCCGAGTAATACTCCATTGTATAAATGTACCACAGTTTCTTAATCTAGTCGTCTACCAGTGGGCATTTCAGTTGTTTCCATGTCTTGACTATTGTGAATAGCACTGCAATAAACAGGGGAGCATATAGTTTTTTGAATTAGTGCTTTAGATTTCTCTGGATAGATACCCAAGAGGTGGAATTCCTGGGTCACAAGGTAGTTCCATTTTCAATTTTTTGAGATACCTCCATACTGTTTTCCATAGTGGCTTCACCAATTTGCAATCCCACCAATAGTGCATAAGGGATCCTTTTTCTCTACATCCTCACCAGCACTTGTTTGTTGATTTATTGATGATGGCCATTGTGACCAGAGTGAGGTGGTATCTCATTGTGGTTTTAATTTGCATTTCTGTAATGATTAGTGATGTTGAGCATTTCTTCATATGTCTGTTGGCCATCTGTATGTCCTCTTTAGAGAAATGTCTCTTCATGTCCTCTGCCCATTTTTAATTGGGTTTGTTTTTTTTCATGTAGACTTGTATGAGTTTTTAATAAATTAAAATTTGGATATTAACCCCTTATCAGATGTATCATTGGCAAATATCTTCTCCCATTCAGTAGGATATGTCAACTTAATTAAAAAAAATACATATATATACGTGTATATATATATATATATATATATATATATATATATATATATATAGTCACGGGATATGGAATACAGCATAGGGAATAGAGTCAATGGAACTATAACAGCTATATGTGATGTCAGAGGGGTAGATTGGGGGAGAGGCGTTATCACTTTGTGATTGGTGTAAATGTCTATTACATTGTTTTGTTCACCTGAAACTAATTAAAAAAAATAAAAACAGGATCATGAATCTCAATATAATTTAAGAAAGCAAAGGAATCTGTTAATACATAGCATATTAATATATTTCCCT